>NW_024581096.1:21134046-21276492 GCF_017639235.1 Corvus kubaryi | reverse complement strand
AAGGAAACAATCCTGAATATATACTGCTGAGCTCTCAAAGCTTTGAAAGAAGTGGCTAAATAATCTGCATTTGTCTCCTGCCTTTTCCAGAAGGAGCTGGCATCAATATTAGTATTATTTAATTATAATAATAATTATTTATACTTTAATTTTCTTCCTGTGAAGGAAATTATGGGCCCTGCATCCATGACATCACTGGAACTCTAAGACATCATTTATTTGCACAGCTGACCATCCAGCTGTAATGCTGGAGAAGGGGTGGCAGTGCTCCTTCCCCCTTCCAGCAGTGCACTGTGACACGTGTCAAATGCAGTGCTGATGTCACCAACCCAGACTCTCCTTTTGTCTCTCAGTGCAGAGTTAATTAAAATGCTGTTAACCACAGTGTATGCCTGGTGATGACATGAGTTAATCAAGCAGGGCTCAGCACATCTGCCTGGGTAAAAACTACTCATCTGTGTGTTGCTTGCCCGCTGTGGTGCATGGAACCTGATTTTGGGGTTGTGAACCTAAAGTGCAGCCCATCTACTCAGGTTATCATTTTTTTGCAACTGTGAGACTCCCACTCCAGAAATCAGATGAGAGATTTGATTTTTGGGGGGGTGGGGGTGCGGCGAAATTGTGGCTTGGTTCTGGTTTTGTCTTAGACAACGTCCTTGTATCCCACCACATCACTTTGAAAAGTGAAGGATTGAAAAGGAGTAGATCAGTCCACTCTACAACTTCTGTAAGGAAATTAAGATTAGATGTATAGATGAGGTCACGTCAATACCTGCACAGGTGCAGCAGACAAGCTCAAGGATGGGTTTACTTGATGGGGGGGTTTAACATGGCAGACTCTGCCACATATAACCTATAAATACTAGCACTTCTCTAGCGGTATAAAAAACTCACTAGAAAAACTGTCTGAGCTTTTGAAAGGTCTCTGACAACTTACAAATTGTTGTGCTGGCTGGTTTTTTTTTCCTCTTTTCACATGAAAAATGCCCACATGCCAGCACAAATTTGAATACAACTTGACCTCATCCCTGAAAGCCGGAAAGGGGTCAAATTTTGCTAAAGCTCTGTGGGGAAAGAGAAGACAATGCCTGAAGGTCCTTTTCCCTAATAAATCTTAGAATCATGGAATCATAAAGGTTGGAAAAGATCTCCAAAATCATCAAATCCAACCTTTGACCGAACACGACGTTCTTAACTAGACCAAGCCTGAAGTGCCACATCCAGTGGTCGAAGTTTGCAGAGGGATGCTGAACTGTAGCTGCCACTCTGGCAGGGCCTGTAGGGAGCTCTGACAGCTAAATACAGATAAATACTTCCACGGCACAGATAAGTCATAATGCTCTTTGAGATGATCAGGCATAAAAGGCTGCTCTGGATGAGCAGAGCAATATTCTAACGTAAGCCGGCTGTTTCCAAAGTGGAGCCGATACAGCCGAAAAGCCCTGGAGCGATTGGCGGTGACTCACCGGGGCAGACTGGATTACAAATCTCCCTCCTGCTAATGGCTAATGCAAA
Source organism: Corvus kubaryi (assembly GCF_017639235.1). Taxonomy (NCBI): domain Eukaryota; kingdom Metazoa; phylum Chordata; class Aves; order Passeriformes; family Corvidae; genus Corvus; species Corvus kubaryi. Next base: position 21,274,977 of record NW_024581096.1, on the reverse strand, counting down.
CACGTCATCTGTCTCTCCCCACTATGCCAAACATCTCCCGTTGGCATGTGGGAATGTTAACAGGAGGAAGGTGAAATGAAAACACTGCTCTTACATATTACTCATGTGCAAGCTGTGGATCCCATATTCTTCCTGTTTTGTTTTTTTTTTGCAAACAAATCTCCTTTTCCTTTGGGCCTGTAAATGAAATACACCAAGCCAAGGGCTTCTTAAAATGTTGCCAAGCACAGATCACAACTTACTGTACTTACTACAATAATGTCCCATTGCTCTCCTATTTACATTCACGAGAAGGTGAGATTGGGAAAATATTGCATAATATTTTTTTGTCTCAATGCAATAGAGCTGATGGAAATAAAGAATGCTTTTTAATCAGTTTTACACGAGTGCCTTGCATTTCGCTCTTTTGGTTGAAGGTGATGTTTTGAGGGAAGAGTGTTATTGTGGAAAAACATTTGATGCTCAGAGCAGAGTTACAATACATTTTTTGTATCTTTTGAACATATAGAGAATAGAATAGCTAAGTGAACAGAATAGACTTGTGAGTAGTGAGGGAGAGTGCTATGGTGCCGTTCTGGGCTAGCACGCTGTCCTGGCACCGAGCGAACTTCTGCTTGCCCTGAGCGGGGACAGACAGAGACCGAACGTGGTGCGGGAGGACAGGCAAAGCACCAGCATGGGTTCACCTCACCCACAGATGTCTAAGGCACACAAAGGAGGTAGGAAAAAGGTGGAGGGACTTCTTTGTGGGGGGAAGGGGTTTATTCAGGAGCAAAATCCACAGAGAGAGACGAAGCCATGCAGCTGGCCAGGGCGTTTTGTACCGCTAACAAAGGGGTGTGGAAACCGCACAGTAACCAATGATACATCAACCAGGGGGTGTTACAGAGTTGGGGAGAAGGAATTACAGCAAATGGGGAAAGGGTAGGTGGGGAGGAATAACAGAGACCAATTAGCTGCTGAAGAACCTAGATCTCTCTGGAAAAGTGGCCAGATACGAGAAATATGGGGAAGGGAGAGCTGCAGCTGAAGATAAGGCATGGATCACAGCCTCTGGGGTGCTCCCTGTGATTTCAGGGGTTTTGGGCTGAGGAACAATCAAACCAGTGGACCTTTGGGTCCACTTGATTCGGCTGACCCTGAGGCAGCAGGAGAGATGGACACTAACAAAATGTGTAACAGTTCTGATGCACCCATGAAGAGGGACATTTTTACAGCATTCCTTATGAGAAATCCCATACTTAGCTGTCAGGTTGTGCAGGATGAAATGATGAAACTATGGCCTTTCCTCCAGCTTATAGGTCTGAGGTTGAAATGCCAACATTAGATAATGAACATTATGTTGTCTGAAGCCGAAAAGGGCCACCAGGGTGCTTAGTCTGGCCACAGGCAAAGTTTTGTAATTTCTTCCATTTCCTTCTGTGTTGAGCCAACCAAGACATGTCCTTCAGTAAAGCCAACCTGTTTTCAAGCCTGAGGTCTTGTTCTAGCATCACTCATCATCCTAAGAAATGTGTGTCTGACTGTTATTTGAATCTGTCTAACTCTGCCTTTTGGCCATTGGATCTTGTCATGCCGCTTGAGTAAAAGGTGCTTTTTAACTTGCATGTCTCCCAAGAAGATATATATGTGTGTAAATAAAGTTGTCACTCAGTCTGCTACTTGGAAAGATAAATAGATAGAGCTTTGAGAGTCTAATTTAAGTGTTTTCCTACCTATTGTCAGGGAGGTTTAGGTTGTATGTCAGGAAAAGGTTCTTCCCCCAGATAGTGGTGGGGCACTGAACAGGCTCCCCAGGGAATTGTCATGCACCTAAGGCTGCCAGAGCTGCAGGAGCATTTGGACAACGCTCTCAGACACAGGGTGGGATTTTTGGGGCATCTGTACACAGCCAGGAGCTGGACTTGATCTTTCTTTTGGGTTCTGTGAGAGACTGGAAAGATTGTCTTGTTGAGCGTGCATTGCGTTGACACGTGCATAAATGAAAAGTGGCTCAACAGCTTTAACGCTTCACATAAATTCATCTGCTCTGTGTAACACATGCACATGCATTACGGTACGGGAGGCAGTGTGTTCACAGAGAAGTGTTTTATTTGCAGCAAAATCCATCCTAACTCAGTCCCTCGCTGCCCATGGACAGTTGTCCCCAGCAGTTTTGTTTCATGAGATGATTTTTTACAGCCGGGTTCACTATGCCCTGTCCAAGGGATGGGTTTGTTTGGGCGGTGGGTGCATGGGTCTATCTCTGGGGTGTGTCTACTGGCTAAGATTTGGTGATGACTCGGATCTATAAAGTATAGGGTGAGAGTTTTCTCCTCCTGTCCTGATGGTTCTTTTCTGCTTCCACAGTCTATGAGGTGGTGACAGTGACAGGAGATGTCCGGGGAGCAGGAACGGATGCCAACGTCTTTGTCACTCTCTTTGGAGAGCACGGGATCACTCCCAAGACTCATCTCACCAGCAAGTAAGTGTCTGGAAGGAAATCTGTACCTTTGAGGCCCGTCCTTCAGGGACTGTTAAAGCATTTTGATGAAACTTAATATCGTTCTGATGGATGCGGAGGGAATAAATCTATACAGTATTTTAAGATCACCAGGGAAATCTGAATTTTTGCCACTGCAAAAATTTCTTACCCAATCCATTGCAAACCTGCATTCCGTTCTGTAGGTGGAAATCCATATTATATAAGGCTCATACTTGCAAGGTGTGGGGATATTTGCTTTTCTTAGAGCTTAAATTAGGAGCTCCCAGTTTAGGAGCTGAGAATATTCATTGCTTGTTGGAGTGGGCATGATGGGCTACATTCCCATGCCTGGATCCCACAGAGGTCTCCATGCTAGTCAGGTACACGCAGAAGTGTCCTTGAATGATTCTGAAGAGTAACTCAGTGGGTTTGAAGTAGTGTTGATAGATAACCACCTACAACCAGCCATTGGAAACCTGAGGCAAGCAGAAAAGGAAGAATTTAAGCTGACTCCTAATTCAGACTGCTTCTATCCTATCTGCTGTATGCCTTTCTGCACACCACTGTGGTTGCGCATAACTCTGGTGGCCCTGTTCTATTTTCCTTTAGCTGATGTCAACATCGTCCTATGGATGCGTCTTCTCATTCCCTATCAGCATGTTGAACTTAGTGGGAGACATATTTTATAATTTAAAAACCTATTAAGGGGCTTTTGACTCTCTAAATAGCTTTCTTTTTTTTTTTCTTTTTTTTAAATTTAAAAATTGAGCTTCAGGGCCAGCAGGTGCTCATTTCCCATGAAAGCAAGATGACTTTTAGCAAAGTACCAGCTCTGCATGTACCAATTTCCCCTTAGTCAGGCAATTGCACTAAGATAAAGCAGAAATCCCTTCTCCAGAGGGTCTTGGAGAAGCTGTGTTTCTCTGTTCTTTCGGTGTTCTTATTGTTTTGGTATTCTTGATAATATGTTTCAGAATTATTAATCCTGTGGTAATGTCACACGGTAACTTCACATTTTCTCCATTTCTACAGCACCGACAAGAGGTACCTGCAGCTATTTTAAATTTTACCCTCAAAAGAGCTTCTCTTCCCAGTGAAACAACTCAAACATGAGAGTCTGTAAAGAAAATGATATGGGAATGGTAAAGAAAATACATGAAATTTCAGCCCTGTTTGCCATATTTGAAATCCAGAAATGCCAGAGCTAGGCAAAGGAGTTCTATTATCCCAGAATTCCTGGAAACACCAGGGAGAGCTTCCCGATTGTATATTATAAATCTATATGAAATGGCTTTGTTCCTGTTGTGTGATTTCCATCCAGACATCCCAATGAACTGACAAAGCGGAATGCCATTTTTCTTGATTAAACAGACAAGGAAAACGAGGCAAGGACCTGAAAGGGGAAGTGGTTCCATAGCAGGTCAGTGACAGAGCTAGGAGCAGCAGCAGCAGCTCTGCTGGTGACAGAGCTTCTAGCCTCCAAACCTGCCTTGTAGTATTTGGCAAAGCCATCAAAGCAACATCTGCTTTCCAGGGAGTTGTCTTGTGGTCAGCATTTACATAAATAGCCACTTCACTGGGAAAGCAGTCATCTGCTCATGGCTATAGAAAGAATCCAAATACTACCCTAAAAAATCAATAAATATACTCTGTGCCCCTTAGAGAAGAAGTCAAGATGTGTCCATAACAGATTTTTCAGTCAGCTGTGGCATTAAGCATGCTACTGCTTGTGCAGGAGATCTCTGCTGGCACTTTAATGCCTGCTCTTTCCTCCTGCTCTCACCACTTCTATTTTGTGAAAGGGAAAAGGGAAGGACACACAGAGATTATTTTAGGTTGCAGCAGAAGCACTCTGAGCTTGTTCAGACCTGAGTTAGCATTTTGGGCTTGGTCCCTGTTGCTGCAGAGAGCAGATGGCTGAGGTGTGGAAAGCAAGGATGAAAGGCTTGGGAAGCCAACCTTCTGCAGTTCAGGGCTCTTGAAACTGGTCCCGTAGGAGGTGACCGCTAGAACTGCAACTACAGCTTTCCACTGGGGGTTTCCCAAACATCAGCAAAATTTCTGTGTCTCTAAGCAAAGTCTGGCATGTTACAGTGCTCCATCAAGGAACGGTGAGAAAAAGATCTAGTCTGGATGTAGGAGTGCCTGCAGACCTGCTTAACTAATAGTCTTGTCTCCTAATTATGGAGCAAACCATGAAATGGAGCAAACCCCCCCCAATTTGTTATGCAGCTTTGTGAATATGGCAAAAGGATGGAATCTCATGCATCTTTCAACTAAATGTTTACATGAGTTCACTTATGACTGCAAATGCATGACATTTTATAGGCGTTTACATTTTCCCATGTATGACATGGGACAGCTAAAATATCATGCATTGCCTAAAGATGGTGCTACCATTTCTGGTTAGAATGGGTTTTTCCTGTTTCTTTCCTGACTGTGTGCTGGTAGTGAAAGACATGACATTTCCGGTCTTTTTGTTGTGTGTGGTAAGGGGAAGACATGGCAAGCTGATGAAATATTGTGAGTTTTTAACATTGGCCAACAGTACGGTAACTGTGAAAGACACAATTCTTTGTCATGACTGGTCAGGAGGAGCACCAGCTCTGGAAGTGGCAGCACTCAAAATCTGAGCCAAGGGATGAGTTATAAAAGGGAAGCTGCAAGAAAGGGCATGGAGTGACAGGACAAGGGGGACTGCTTAAACATGTCAGAGGGCAGGGTTAGAAGAATCTTAAAAGGAACGTGGCTGTGAGAATGGTGAGGCCCTGGTACCGGCTGCCCAGAGAAACTGCCCCATCCCTGGGGCAGGGATATTCCAGGCCAGGTTGGACGGGGCTTGGAGCAACCTGGGATAGTGGAAGGTGTCCCTGCCCATGGCAGGGGAAGGAATGAGATGGGCTTTAAGATCCCTTCCAGCCCAAACCATTCTGTGATTTTGTGATTTATTTCAGAAAGGAGGCTCAGACAAGTAGTGTTGAGGGGCTGGGAGGGGCTGGAATGACTCCTCACTGTCTGTCAGTTTGGAGGCATCGTATCACTGATTCTGGATGTGGTGGATGGGCGCTGGCAAATTGCTGCTTGGGCCCAGCAACTCTTGGCAAAATCCCACTTCAAAACCCAGCTCACACAATTCTTCCCCGTCTGCCACCCTGCACCAGATAGAGCTCAGCCAGAAAATTAAAGCACTGCCACAAATGAGTTTCTTTCCACTGGCTCCATCAAGGACACTTGGGTGAACACCAAGGCTTTGTTTGGTGGCATTTTGACAGTTTTCAAGACCTTTCCCACAGCCGTGAATTGATCCTCTGTGGTCCAACACTGACCAAAGAGTGCTGATCCTCCACAGCATTTTATTTCTCCATGTTCATGTGCTTTCCACCAGGCTGAGGCTGGGGAAAAAAACAACACTCAGCTGGGAGTGCCACTGCCAGCTCATTCACAGTCTTTGGTCCAAATCTATGTATTTCTTGCTAGTGTAACTTTTCATTGTCAGGCTTACTTGGTCCAGCTGGGGACAACTGCAAATAATGCCACAGAGAGGTTTTTTCCCTGAGGGAAAAAAAAGAAGAGTTAAGAGAAGATTTAGCAGCTATGGCAACCTGGAAGAAAGATGAAATAATTGGTGACAGCAGGCCTCTTACTGAATTTGAGGAAAATACAGAGGACTTGAAAAAAAATTCTGATGCTGAAGACAATTAATTGGCAGTCACTTCTACCTGGTCTTAGGTAACTATACAGGGTTTTTCCTGTTCCTTATGCCAGCAAATACATATGAATTGCAGAGTATGTACAGGATAGTCTTTAGAGGATGGTAATGTTTGTAGCTCTAATACAGTTAAGCCCAGTCCAGTGGCAGAAGACCTGATTTTGTTGTTTAACCTCTCTGGAATAAATAAATAAATGCAGGAAAGAGAGCTTTCTCTTTTTTTTTACTCTGAGCAGCTAATATAATAAGTTAGGAAGGGTTAGATAGTTGGTGCAGAAAGGGCTGTTCAGGTTAGGAAGAGAAAGAACCCCAAGTGCAGAGGGGGACGGATTCTCACACTGCTGCTGAAGTGCTGCTACAGAGAGGAGCTGTGATCCTTTTCCTTTAATGCCACGGGATGTTTCCCATTTTACAGCTGTTTATGTATCTAACTGTGCTCTGATTTATGTCTGTACAAATCTGCAGCACTTTCAGTGCGCTCTGAAGGTTTAATGGTCTGGGACGGCGTTAAGTAACAGCACATTTTGGAGTCCATATTCACTCCTGAAAAAGAAATTAAGTGGGAATTTTTTTTCCTCTCTCCTGCTCAGCCTTATTAGCCAGCCTATGTCTAGTATTTCAGGAATAAAATGCCTGAGACAGTGCTTAGACCAAGGTGTTGAACAACCTAAATATAAGAGTGGGCAAAATTGGCGTATGTATAAATTATAATCCACCAGCAACTATGCACACAGCAGCTGGTGGTACAACTACAAGGAAGGTCAAGCCTTAGAGAGAAAAATAGGATTTTGCTTAAAATAGCCAGACTGTTAAGGGAATTCAGCTGCTAGACCCAGGTCCCTGCTGATCCAGTGTCAGCTGCATTTTTCAGACTGTAAAACCTGGCCAGTTTTCCTCTTGGGATGAGAGTAAGGTGTCTTCCTGGAACAAACTCAACCATTCTGCCTTGCTCAAAATCCTCCCCCTATCCCAACTCATTAATGTCAGTCTTAAAAATGCCTGACCTCATTCTCATCAAAAATTTAAAAATATTTCTCTTTGGGAAAGGGATGAAAATTTTCAACAGAATAAAATTTACCTCAATCCGGCAAAGTGAATGTAATTAAAAATGTAACTTAATACTGGGAAACACTGAGCAACCTTTGTGCTGTTCTTGGTGGCACTGTTTGCTTTGCATACAGTTTTTCTAGAAAATAACAGCCAAAATGCAGATAACAAAGACATCCCCACCCACAGCAGTGGGGTTGGAAAGAAATTATCTTTAAGGTCCCTTCCAAACCAGGACGTTCTATGATTCAATTATTTTATGATAAATCACAGCTAAGATTATCTAAATTAAACACCACTACTTTATTTTGTTTATGCAAATCACACCACCAAAGATGAGAAACTGATATTAAGACGATGCTGCTCCATGCAGTACAAAGTGAAGGAGCACTTACTCTATGTCTGTAATTAAGGCTGTCTGAATCTGTACCTGGAATGCTTATGGATAAGGCAGAGTCTGTGTGTCCTACTGCACTTTACAAAGTTTCGGGGTAAATTCAGACTCCCACGGTTTTGGGCTGGTGTTTGGCTCCCAAGTGCCATCATGCTGCTACAGCCCTGAGCAATTCATCTCATCCAATTAAACCCCTTCAAGTGGGACTCTTTTTTCACCAATTTTTCTGTGCCTGTTTAAGCAGGATTCATTCTGCTGGTCGATAATGTCCTTGGTACAGACATTGACAGTGGCTGTGCTCTTCTGCTGGCTTTTTTTCCATCTGGAGTGGTTTTGGACGTGTGCTGCCTCACGTGGTATTTGCAGCCGCCCGCTGACTGATGCTGTCAGCTTCATGACAGCAGTCTTGGCTAAATATTTGCAGACCAAACTCCCTGGAGTATTTGTTGCTCCAAGGAGGAGGTTAATGATGCTGCTATTGGAGCTCTGCACTAAGAGTAAATATGGTCTGAACATATGGGGGATTTTTTGTAGTTAGGCTGTTTGTGAGTTTGTACAGGACAGTGTCCTCTCTCCAGGAGTGATTGATTGTGAGAGTGTAGGGAGGGACAGAAGGATGAGGCCAACACATTGTCAGCTTTTTTCCAATACCTTTTGCATCTTCTGGCAAGATGCCATCTTAACCAGAGGCCTGATAATACAGATTCACACAGCCTATAATGTGTATTGGACAACCTGAGGGTGAGGAAAGCTGTCTGTACTTTTAAGCCAGGAAAACAACCGGGTCAGATCAGTGCTCATCCCTCACACCTTTTCATGTCACCTTTACAGATGGTACTGGCTGACGTGTGGAAGTGGAAATCCTACATGGGAACAGGATGTGGAGAGAGAACATTAGAGCAATTGCAAATATACGGGGAGATAGCAGGGGTCATTGTGTGGTTTTGGGGAGAAATTTCCTTCCTGTCCCTCTCAATTCAGCTCTGACACACCTTAAAGTGCTGGGGACAGCTCTGGGCCCCTCAGGATAAGAGAGACATGGAGGGGCTGGAGCGTGTCCAGAGAAGGGAACGGAGCTGGGAAGGGGCTGGAGCCCCAGGAGCGGCTGAGGGAGCCGGGAAAGGGGCTCAGGCTGGAGCAAAGGAGGCTCAGGGGGGACCTTGTGGCTCTGCACAAGTCCCTGACAGGAGGGGGCAGCCGGGGGGGTCGGGCTCTGCTCGCAGGGAACAGGGACAGGGTAAGAGGGAATGGCCTCAGGCTGGGCCAGGGGAGGTTTAGACTGAACATTAAGAAAAATTTCTTTATGGAAAGGGCTGTCCAGCCGCAGCACAGGCTTCCCAGGGCAGTGGTGGAGTCCCCATGCATGGAGGGGTTTAAAAGCTGTGTGGATGTGGCACTTGGGGACATGGGTCAGTGGTGGCCTTGGCAGTGCTGGGGGAATGGTTGGACTCAATGTCCTTGGAGAGCTTTTCCAACACAAATGATTATGTGATTCTGTGATATTCTACACTGCCCACCTGTAGTGCACGAGAAACGCCCCTGACCCAGCAGGTGAACCAAGCAGCATTTATTTTTTACTAGAGAGTGGCAGGTTTTAGGATGGTTTGTGCTGTATGACGTTCTGAAATCATCCCCGACACCCGGTTTCTCCAACTGCTGCTAAACATCCGTGGCAGGAGCAGGCAGACCTATGGACAGCGTTTCAGGGAGATGCAACCAAGAACTGACTCTTTCTAATGGTTTAATGGAGCATTTTTAAAATTTTGTTTGAACTGACATCCAGAATAACACTTTGTGCTTCTGTGCAGCCCTTAGTCCATGGTGCTTTTGCTGGCAATTCTGTGTGCACAAAGCATTGTCAGGTAAAACACCTAATGGAAAGGCAATTTAAATGATTGTTAAGCAGGGATTCAATGCTAAATTGGTTTAGGTTACTCTATCACTGCTGAAGGTCATTATTTTTATACCACTGCTGTGACCAGTACCCAGATTTTCTGTCTGTTCCTAAGAACTCAGCTGTGAAAACGGTGCTGTTAGCTGACCAAAAGGGAAGACTATAATTTACAAACATTCAAAATTTCCATTTCAAATGTGACTTTTACTTAGGTGGTGGGATCAACTCTTTTAAATTCACCTTCATTTGAAAAAAAAAAAATACTGGTACAAATGTTTATTTTATGTACTTTTGCATATAAAATTGCATCATCGAGGCTTTCTTGTTGTCAACACACCAAGAAGCAGCAAAACTCTCATGGCACTGGCTCTGTTGTCTGTGCCCATGGCCTGCAGAGGAGATGAATGCAGGGATTTATAAATGCTACACTCAAATATGTACCAGTTCTTGTGGCGACTTTTAGCAGCACCACTTACCCAGCCAGGGGACAAAGTGTTCTGAATGATTGTACATTTGCAGCACCACAAGCAGTGCAGCCTGCAGGCAATTACTCAACTGAAAGAATCTGAAAAGAGTTTCGGCTACAAATATATATATATATATAACACAATTCCATATACTAGTCTTTGATGAAGCTCCTTGGATGTTTCTTACAAAGAAGTTGGGAAAAATGCTGCAACAGATTATGGAAAAAACAGAGCTGCTAAAGCAAATCAAGTATGTCAAATAACAAACCCAAATGAAACATTTCTGGAGTTGCCCTGGCCTGTTATTTCAGATTAATGACAGGGCTCTAGTGAAATTCAGAAGATCCTTAGACTAAGCTTATGGTCTAAGATCTCTGGGTTTGAACCCAGTCAAGCCTGAACATTGGAAATTTAGTGCTGCAATTTCCAAGACATATTTTTCCTGCTTTATTTGTCACCAGGGCTGTGCAAGCCAGTTTGCCTCATTGTTTGGTGTAACAAGTTCCTTATGGTTGTCTGGCTGTGAATGTCTCATCCTAGTCCTAGCCCAGACCAGACTCTGACATGACCCAGCTGTAATTTCTCCATTTCTATCACTCTTTCTTTATTTTAGGTTAAATTCCAGTGTAGCCATTCACTGTGGGATATTCCCTCACTCACCCTCTCCCCACGCATTTGGCAGTGCTGGAAGGAAGGACTGGATTTTTCTTTCCCTGTGCTGTTGATGCTGCAGATCCATCTCAAGGGAAGAGACTTGTCAAAACTCTTCCTACCTTTTGACAGCAAGGCTTCCCAGGGGTTTGACTCCTGGACTATGTCACGTTTTCCAATGCTTTCCCAAGCTATTTCAGGATGCACTAAGCATCTGCTCACTTTTGGATGCCCCGCAGAAGGAGGTTTGCTCCCCAGCATCCATCCCAGCAACTGAGACAGCCCAGCATGGCAGCAGGACTGCCACAAACCAGCAGCCAGCGGGACTGGTGCACTGAGAGCTTTGGCCTGATTGTTCTCACTTAATACTTTCATGCCATCTCCGTAGCAGTCTGCAGCACTGCATCGATCTCTGAGCCAATGCGGGGAGAAGCTGCTGTCATTATGATGCTCATTCAAGCCTGACAGACTAATTGCCTTGCACTCGTTGGCTGTTTTCTCTCGGGCACCCAGGTTGGGGGAGGCTGAGCCGGGTTTAATTGTCTCTTGTCTTCACGGCAAGGTTAACAATTTTAGCCTTTTCGTACACTGGTGGTGCTCCCAGCACGGGGTGTGAAACAGCAGAATGGACAAGGGGGAGAAGGAGGAGGAGGAGGAGGAGGAAGGCTGAGCATGGGTCTAGCAGAACACGAAATTACCTGTAAGCAAGGCACGCAGAAGTCCTTCAGCAACATGAAGAGTGGCGAACGAAGCCAAACCCCCTCGTTGGGATTATTAATATTCATTAACTTTCTATGTTCAAACCGCTTGTCGCTGTGGCTTTACGCTGCTCGAGTGCTGTGGTTTCTTGTTCATTTTAATACGACTTCTGGGTTTTGCTGAGTTTAATCATCCGTAGCCATGCTTAGCGGCCCAGGGGAAATGGGGGTCCATCAGGGAGGGCAAGTGGGAGAGTCTTCAGAGCTTTGCCTTGATGTTATTCATAGTGTTTTCATGGAAAATACTAGCTTAGAAAAGGACACAGGTGCTTGCCAAGGATCACACCACAGGCTGGAGGCAGAACTGGGAATTAAATTCTACATCCCCTGACCTGGGCCAATAGACTTTATATTGCTTTTGCACTTGCACCTGTGAAATACAAACTGCACACTTAACACTTCACCAGAAAAGTCAAACGACTTCCTGCCTACAATTGTTTTACTTGGAATGATATACGGATTGTAGGAGGAAGCATCAAAGTTTCAGTAGTTGTTAAAAAAAGTGATGGGAGATGGGCATGGAAAGTTGGATGTGGTTGGATGCTTCTATCTCTGGCTGAGCTCTGGGCAGATCTGTGGCCACACAGGGAACTTGCTGGGCTGTGGACCCCCTTTGCTCCATCACCAGGAGCAGGTTTTCTTGCTGCCTAGAGGCTGATGACAGGAGAGGACACGTCTGGGAGTGGGACTCTGAGATGAAAAGCATATTGCATCTCCCCTAAAGCTTCTGCCTCAGCTTCTCGAAGATCTCTTGGAGTCTGAGAAGGGGAAAAGTCTGCTAAATGTCAGTACTTAGGGCATCCAAAACCTGTCATGGGGGAGAGGGCATTGAAAACTAGGTCTTCCCAACATTAGGAATGACACTTCTTTATCCATAAATGCTAGCACTTGTGTGCTTGCTGTCAAGGCTGCTGGTTTTTCACCTTGCCTTTTGATGCATGTGCATTGCAGGAGCAGCACGGCCTTTGAGAGGAGCAAAACAGATGTGTTCCGAGTGAAAACCAATAACGTTGGACAAATAAAGAAAATAAGGTACCTGCACAACGCTGCTACCACAGCACCTGCTCCATGAGGTGCTAATAGGATGACTGTAGGCTGTAGAGGTTTAAACATTGCCATGTTTTATTCATTATTTCTTAACGTGCTCCCATCAAGGTGAAGTTAAGGGGTGGTAAAAGCTTGTTTACTGCCAAAGATTTGAACTGAAGTGTGAAATCACCTGCAGTATTGCTTATAAGCATCCATGCTCCCCACCAAGAATTGTATTTCTGTCATATGCAATCATAGGGAAAGACGTTTAGGACTGTTTTTATGTCCCAATGGAGGTAAATGGGGTTTGCTATCCACTTTTGCTAACTTAATGTAATGTAAATGATAATTATTATGTTTAACCACTGTCTGACTGACTGATATAAAATTTAAAATTAGTAAGTAGTACAAAGAAAGCTGGGAAGAGGTGGTTAAAACAATGTAAGAGTAGAATAGAGCAGGAGGAGTCTTGGGTGGGAACAGAGTCCCTTATGCTTTAGATACGCAGTGCGAGGTGAATGAATGCACATGTTGAATGAACGTGGAGGTGTGTGTATTTTTGTGAGCATCTCCTTGCAGATAAAAGATTCACAGATTCACCTGTGATCTCTGCCCATATGGAAGGTTGTTATTTTTAATATATCCTGTAAAAGCCCATAAGTTCCTTGAAACTCTTTGGATAGACAGCCATAAACAGGAATTTTGTGTATAGTTTCTCTAGTCTTGCCTAGCATATAACAGTCCACAAAATTACAGTGCTAGTGGCCAGTCTTAACCAAAATATCAAAATAGGGTTGTTCTTCCTCTAGGATTGAGCATGACAACACTGGACTGAATGCGGGATGGTTCCTCGACCGTGTGATCGTGACCGACATGAACAGACCTCACCTCCGCTTTTACTTCCCCTGCAACAATTGGCTGAGCAAGGAGGATGGGGATGGACTGTATGTCAGAGACCTCATTGGCAGCCTGAACCCCATGGATGTGCCCAAAAGTAAGGGTTTTCAGAAAAAAAGAGCTTGGCTTTCTGGTGCCTTGTAAGAAAGGACAGGGTTGCTTTGAGAAGATTTCATTACACAAGAAGTAATTGTGTAGTCTAAGCTAATTTAAGTTTTCTTTATAGTCAGTGGAGAGAGATATAGGAAGATGCAAGATATCTCCAGAGGATAATTTCTTCTTCCAGTGTTAGATCTGATGTCTTAGGGTGGGATAAATCACTGTTTGGAGAAGCTCTGCTCGTTCGTTGAGTACTGAGGGATCTGTGATGACAACATAAAATTAGATTGAATGGCTACACATAGAAGAGAGGCATCCTACCCTGGAAGATGTAGCTGGTATCCCTATCAAAGAGGCAGTGTGGTTGCAGTCTTGTGCATGAAGTTAAGTGTTTCCAGGCTCTGGTGATGTCCTACAGGAAATTTCCATAAAGAAGCCAACCATCTTGCTGTAACTCCACGCTGGTTTTGCTGTAGCTCCACGCTGGTTTTGCTCTGTGTGTGTATGCTACCCACACTGAGCTGGTGCCTATTTTCTCAGCATAGTTTTAAGCTAATGATGTTGAAATGAAGCCAGGACAGCTTGCACACCAGACACGTACTCTCAAATTGGTACCAGCGTGCCGGCCACGCGGTGATGTATGGTGCATGTAACGTGAGTGGGAAGGCAATCAAGATATGAAAGAGGAGCCAGCAAACCAGCCTCAGGTGGGATGTCAGCACTCCATCTGCAAGTGCTAATGAGGAAACAGAGTTGTATTTTCCTGACAGACTCACCAGGGCACTGCTCCTTTCTGGGAGCTCGGTTTTGGGCTCGGAAGCCACAGGTCTGCGGGAAAAGAGAGCTACATGGTTTGGTGCTAAAAAGAGGAAACTTGTGCTTTTGCTATTATTGAATCTTATTGAGAATAATTAGTCTTGAAATAATGTTGCTGACATTACCACTTAGGAGCAATTATTTGGTAAAACCAATTTATTGCCAGCCTTAAGCAGTGCTGTGAGCATCGACAGATGCACTAGGAGGGCAAAGTATTGTTATTTCTATTGAGGTCATGTTAACAGTGAAAGAATACACTAAACTGACCCAGAATTGTTGAGAGATTTTGCACTATTGAGATACAACCTTCTAAAAGAGTGTTGGTATGTCAAAGATGTAAGCATTAAAGGATACTGCATGTGAGCTAGCATGCACAAATAACATCCACTGACAAGAAATGTATATTGGAGCATTTTAAAAATGCAGACATCCCCAGGGTGGCTGCCACAAGGGAATGAGATAACGTCTGGAGACGTTATCTGCCAAAAACCCACCCAGTTACTACTGGAGCTGTGGGTGCTGAAGTATCTCACTGCTTTTTTAATCCAAATTGATTTGTGAAATGGAGAATCTAAGGACACTCGGGGGGCAGGAGGGCTCTGGAGAAGGTAGTGCATGAGTGAAAGCAATGAACAATTAAGGAGAGGTTCCCTTGAGGAGGAAGTCAACCATTCAATCTTAATAGATCTTTAAATGACCCAACACCTTATCTGAATTTATTATTGCCCCTGCCTGGGAGAGATGACTCAAGGGAACGTGTGTGATTGCCTCCATCCTGTTCAACACCTGTCTCACAGCAGGAAAGGACTCGTGGGCTAAACCCTCAGCTGGTACAGGAGAGTGCAGCTCCAACGAAATTGCTGGAGCTACTTTGCATTTCACAAGCAGAACAGCCAGTCCTGAGCGCTCGCTCTTCTGGAGAAGTAGCTCTGTGATATGGATGAACTGCTCTCCATGTGCTTGGCCCTGGATAAATATGAGTAAGATCATCTCCTGAGCGTGAAAGAAGAGATTTAGGCAAGCGTTTGTCGGAAATGCATCAGCTCTCACCACCTTTATCAGAGATAAACCCCCACTCCTGAGTGGCACAGGCTGGGCTCTGCAGCCGCCTGCACGAAGATGGGGAGCTGGGCTGAGGCCAGAGGCATGGGTGAAGGGTTGGACACCTTCCAGGTGGCAGGTCTGAATCTGTAAGAGGAGAGCGTTAGCTCAGCTATCTCAGGTTGCAGTTCCCCTTGAACCATAATTAATGAAAGATAAACATCCCCAGACTGCTGTGGTGAACTGTCAGCTGCAAATGTAAATGTATCTGAATTAATTTGCCTCCCTCCAGATCTGTAAAGGTCTGAAATGAGATTGTGATATGATTTTTTTTGTACATACAAATCATTTGACCTGGATTTCATTGGGTTTTAGGGTATTTTGTTTTTTCTTTCCAATGGATTAAACAGTGGTGTTTACTCTTTGAGTATTAATATTTTCTGAGCCCTTAGATAATGAAAAATTATGTAAGTTTATGTAAGGAAAGATTAGTAATTCCCTTCTAAGTCTGTGTTTCCATTAGCAATTCAGTGCCGTATTCTCTCCTTTCTGGTTATGTCTCTTCAATCACATCTTCAATCCATTTATTTCTTCAGCTTTTCTTTATAAACCACTCAGACACTGTTGTTGCCAAACTTAGCTTTGTGTTTGGCTTTCATGCTCCATTTGCTGTCACAGTCAGGAATGTTTTCAGAGGTAATCAAACAAGTTTCCTCCAGGTTCCCTGTCCTGCAGCACCTTCAGCTTTTGATCTTCTCCTGGAGAGCTTTCTCATCTTTGTCATGAGGATTTACCTTCCTCTTTTGAACTGGAGGTCACTGCTGGGACCTTCTCTGTGCTTTGTGTGGACTTGAAAAAGAGAAACTCTTTTTCTTTGTTATATTTTTCTTCACTGAAGAGGCATCTGAAGCCTATTTGAAGGGGGCTTTTGGTGCCTATGCCAAAACTGACTAAACTATGAGCAGTCTCAGCCTCTTTCACGGTGAGGAGCACAGGCCAGACAGAATTCTTGTAGACTGTGAGTTTTGAAGAGGTTAATTTAAAGGGAAAAAAAAGAGGAATTATTAAAAAATGCAGAAAAGAGCATATGGTGAAAAACAGTCAACATATAGTGGAAAAAATGGACACACACACACTCAAAAAAAAAAAAAAAGTAGAGTACTTTTCATGATCCAAATAGATCTACTTAGGATGGCAGCAACACAGCAACTGCAGACACCTGAGTGACTGCATTTACTTATCCGAATAAAATGCCTCCTGTCAGGTTCCCTGTGGAACGCCACGTGTTTCTCAAGGAGAACAGGTTACATTTTAAGTGTTCCCATCTGAATGGTCCTCTATTCCCTGCATTCACATCCATGGTATCGTATGCCCACGGCCTTTGACAGGGATAGTGTCACAGATTCTTATTTACCCAGCAGCTTCTATTGGCAGCCTGAATTAATTTACACTGCAGGTATTAATTACAAGGAAGGGCTATTGTTCAGCTTTATGCTGCTTCACTTGAGTTTATGAAGCCTTAGGATTGTACGGCTGTGGCTGAGCCTTTGTGCAAGGGACCGGCTCAAAACTGGAGCCAGGTGCCAGTTTTCCTTTGAGTGTTGCCGGTTTTGGATCACTCTGAGGGTGTCTGATGTCCTGCCAAAGGGGTGGGGGAGGAGAGCGTTCATAACAGCTTGCAGCTGCACTGGGAGATCTACTGACCCAATGGAGGTGTGAAAGGACATGAAATTCGGGAGTTGGTTCGTAGAATCACAGACTCGTTTAGGTTGGAAAGGCCCTCCAAGACCATGGAGTCCAGCTGTTCCCCCAGCACTGCTCAGCCCACACTCACTCACATCCCCAGGCGCCACATCCACTGAGTTTTTAAACCCCATCAGGGATGGGGACCCCACAACTGCCCTGGACAGCTTGTTCCAGTAATGGATGTTCCCAGCCCATTGTTTGATACTTGCAGAGCGGTCGTGAATCATTTGTGCCACTCAGTGGACAGACCCTCATGTCCCCCACCCCATGGTGACTCTAATTTGCCTGGGCCTCGCTGGCCTTTCCGTCATGGTCTGCATCCCTGCAGGTGGGACACCAAGGCTGTGTCTTTCTCCATCCCTATGTGTGATAAGCACAGTTTTTTATCACCTGGCTGGAAAGCAGGGAGCCCTGAGCGTTGGTCTTCAGGTGGGTTGCGGGTTTCCCAAGACATAATACCAAAACATATTTGCAAGTTTTGTCCAGATTCATAGAAGAAGCTGAGGTTTGGTCGGGTTACATGATATGTTGTTTATCCAACAATAAACATCTTTTCTCTGGGGTGACCACAGGCAGTTAAGGCTACTCAGCTGCTTGAGGGTAGTCTGGGCTCTGTGCAGTGTAACCTCCACTTATGCTCAGAACAAGGGAAAAACATATTGGCTGTTCTTCATTTCCCTTGAAACCTCTCACTAATCAAACAATTCTCTGTACATGCTTTACTCTGAGAAAACAGAATCATTCATTTGCAAAGGGATGTTCACTCTCTTGGTCCTTAAAATCATGTTCAAGAGCAGAGAGATGAAAATTAATTCAGTCTCCTGTGCAATTTTATCTTATGCTAACCTGTCAAATTTTGGTCAAGTCTTTGCAACCTGCCTTTTGCAAATGAGGTTGAGAGCCAAGGACTGATTCCCATCTGGCTTTTTGGCCACCAGCACCCTGAAATTATTTAGGATTGGACACGACAGGTTATAAATGTGCGTGGGACAGCAACTCATGTCAAATTCTTTCAAGGCTGCATATTCCCAGTGGGACAGAACTGCATGTGTGACACCAAACTGCAGAAATACTTCAATCTCTACCTTTTCTGGGAAAAGTTTAGTCTTATTTGGTCTATTAATAATGAATGTGAGGAGCACATTGGTGTGGCACACCTCGACTTTGAGGATGGAATAGTTCCAACACAGCTGCATTGTGTTTAATTTTTCCATACTGACTTCCATGCCGGAAGTTGATCACCTATTGTTTTCTTTATTATTATTACTATTATACAAAAAAAAAGGATCACAAGATGGGACCAGATATGGCTGTTCCTTGTCTAGGGTGGATCTTTTGCAGTCAGACATGAAATTTCTGCTTTGCTGAGGAATGAACTGGTTTTGAAAGGGAAAGTTGTCGGTTGTGTCAGTTCTGGCCTGATTTGGGGCTGATACATGGTGGATCTGAGAGTTTGCATGGATATGTCCTAAGTGTAATGGCTGTGAAGTCACAATGAGTGGCTGGGAACTGGATCCCAGTAAAGCCAGATGAGTGGTGAAATTTCCCCGAGTGCTCCTGCGGGCAGAAGGAGGCCTTGCCTTTAAAAACATCAGAAAAATAGATATTATCAAAGCATTAATATACTCTAGGTATTCTCTGAGGTTTTTAGATCCACTGTGACCTAAAACTCTTGTATTTGAGCTGTGAATGTGAGCTTATTCCTTTTCTCTTTGAAGAAGGCTTGTGTTAAGACTTCACAGTTCATTGTCCAGAGTTTTAATGTTGGCTGTTGGCTGACTTAAAGGCTTATGAGCACTGACCTGGCTGTGGCTTGAGGAAACATCTGGGGCAGCAAGTACTGGTGTACGTGGTTCACTTTGAGTCAGAAGCTAAATCCTTCCTTCCATCATGGAATATGCATGTCCTTGAGGGCTGGGCTGGATCGGAACTGAAGCTGTGGCCAATATTTCCCAATAACCTACCGGTGTTAGGAGCTCAGGTAAGGAGGAAAATTTGGGATGTGAGGCACCAGTTGATGATGCCCTGTCAGTTTTGCAACCTCATTTCACAAAAGGTTGGGCTTGAAGAGCAGCATTGGTCCCTCACAGATGAGTCCCCATCCCTGGAGGGGTTTAAAAGTCATCTGGATGTGGCACCTGGGGACATGGGTCAGTGGTGGCCTTGGCAGTGCTGGGGGAGTGGTTGGACTCTATTGTCCTGGAGGGCTTTTCAAACCTACATGACCCTCGGATTCCCCTGGGTTGTGTTTCAAAATGAGGTCACACTTCTTCATAATTTTGGAAACTTTCATGGTCGGAAAAATGAAAAAAGATTATTTCTAAGGACACAGAAGTTGAGGAAGAGGGAATGAAATATTAATATGTGTTACCTTCTCATCAAAATTCATCTTTATTTACTCTGAAAACTGGAAGTGTATAATCAGCACAGGAAAATGCAGATAAATATATTTATGAAATACATATGGGTTGTTTACTTCTGAGTAATGGTGAGTACCCTCTGTGTTCAGGATGAGGCCTTGCTGCTTGCTGAAGCATCCAATAAACAGGGTTTGTAGAAGGAAAAATATATTTTATTATCCCATTCATAACACTGGGGAAAAAATTGTTGTGCTATCTGGCATACTGGGCTTCCAGAAATGTCTTTTCTTTTTGGTCAAAAACACTTCCTTTGCTCAAACAAGGACTTTCCCTGCACTTTGCCCAGCTTATGTCACTGTGTCCTAAATGGGGCAACTATGGACATTTTACTCGTCATGTATTTTTTTCTGTTGTTTTCTCTCTAAAGATGGGTAAAAGGAGTGAGAAATGAAAAATAAAAAGAAACACTGGTGACTTGCAAACCACAAAAAATGCACAGAGCCCTGAAAGGGGATACAGAAAAAGATTTGTAATTCACATAGAGAGAAAAGATTTTGGAGAGGGAAGAGTGTGTGGCTGGTATATAGATTTCTGTGTACCCAATATAAAACAGAGAGTACAGCATGTTTTTGAAGACATGTGATAACTTTGACTAATTATGTCTATATTTGGAAATTAATTCAGCTATCAGTTTTGAAATAAAGTAACTTTTTAAAAAAATCTGATTTATTCAAAGCAAGACTGAGGTACAGAGCTAACAATACGACTTTTGACAATACCGTAAAATTATTTCACTCTTATTTCTGAGCAGATGTGTTTAACCCAAGAGGATATTCTCAATCATTTCTTCAATTTTGATAATAGCAGATCTGGGGAAAGCAGAAAATGGATATTTCTTTTGTGAAATATTTGCTGCTTTTTATTTATTTTTTTTTTTAAATGGTCTCCCACCCTGGGGCTGAACTAATGAAAAATAATGATAAATCTTGGAGAATTAGACGAACAAGGATTTCTGCACCACTGTCACAAGGTGGGTTGCCCTGTGCTAAGCTCCATGCTTCTGCAACTAAACCACTATTGTCTCCTGAGCAAGGTCGTTTAAAGCTCACTTCAAAAAGTCATCATTACTTTGAAGTCACAGTAGGAACATCAGTTTAGCATATCCTACAAGCAAAGCCTCCTGCATGTGGTAGATTGCCTCTCACAGGCTCTGCAGAGGGAAGATCCAGGCTGAATCCTAATATATTAACTGTTTTGGTGCATGCTTTGGTTTCATGTAAGAGCTGCAGAAAATGGAGGTGAATCTCATGGTCTCTGGCCTGGGTGGGGAGGCCAAGGGACAGGATTCATTATAGGAGGGGCATGAGACAGTGGCTGGGTTGATGCCATATTTGGCAGAGAAACATAATCATGGAGTCACAGAATACCCTGAGTCCACACAGACCCCATGGAACATTGAGTACAAACTCTGGCCCTGCACAAGACAACCCCAAGAATCCCACCCTGTGCCTGAGAGCGCTGTCCAGATGCTCCTTGAATCCTTTCCTTTTCCCATGTGTTGGGGCTCCTAGAGTGACAGCAATAATATCTCTTAAGAACACACTTTTAGAGAGCTCTTGTGAGATTAAAGAAGTGCTGAACTGGGGTCAAGCCAGCACTGCATCTTTAGTGCTGCCTCTAGTGACAGGAACCTCGAACCCATGCAAAGGCTCTTCAGCATTTCTCCCCTGCTAACACTGTGTTTTGGCAGAGGTGCTCAGGGCCAAAAGCCATGGAATCATAGAACGGTTTGGGTTAGGAGGGGCTTTCAAAGGTCAGCTGGTCCAACCTCCTGCAATGAGCAGGCACATTTTCAACTAGCTCAAGGCACTCAGTGCTCTCTCCAATGCAAAAGTCCTACTTGTCCAGCACCCCCACGCTCCAGGTGTGCTTGTAATCTGCATTTCCAGTTTGAACCCTTGGATAAAGATGCTTTCCCCACCTCTGAAGGCACAGCTCATTAATAAATGTAGCTGTCAATTACCCTTGAAAGAGATTAATCATTTTTTAGCTCTAAACCAACCCTTTGAATTCAATGCTTTTCTGAATGGGAGGAAAAAGAAGTCTTCTTTATCTGCACATCATTGCTTTGTGAAAGAGCAGGACACAATTTTGAGACAGAACTGGCTGCTGGTGAGCTCAGCAGAGCCCCTCTGTTTTTCAGGGTTTGCTTTAGGCTCTAATTATATTTTGCTCTGTTTAGCTGCCTCTAAGGTCCCTGCTACAGTGTGACAGAGAGGTGTAATGGTTGAGCTGGGTGAGTTTTTCTCTCCACAGCATTTGCAGAGACTCAGTTGCTGGATACACAAGAGCAGCAGAACACCTCCAACCAGAAGGTCACCAGAAGCTCATCTAGAAAGAGGTTGTTTTATCCTGATGGGATGAGCTCTCTGCCAGGACAAACAAGAACTAAATTCAAATGTTTGCTGTGAATCAAGCGTGTTGGGAGGCCAGGTCCCAGCTCTGTGCCCTAGCCATAGGCTGTCTGACATTTTAAGGATGCTCTGACCAAGAACTCTGTCACGGAGGAACATGCTGTCAGCAGTGGTATAAAGGAGCTTCCACTTTGACAGTCCTTTCCATCAAGAAGAGGTTTTGTCAGACAGTTCCTGGTGGGCTGGAATGACTGACTCAATCTGACAGGCAGGAACCAAGGCATACGGATATTAAACCACCGTCCTGAGCTTGTGCAAGGCTGTGGCAGACTCTGGCTGAAATTGTACCTTGTCTGCAGGTCCAGGCGCCTGCCTCTTCCTCTAGCAACAATTCTTTTCACACTAATCACAAAAGTATTTCTGTTCCAGCAGCAATTCAGAGACAGTCACAGTGCCTCTCCCCTATCCACCCCATCGCCTTCCCCCCCAGCCCCTTCCCAAATCTGCCTGCTCAGTGCTAAGCAGCACAGGATGGATCTCAAACACTGCGACTCTCAGGAATGCTGTGAAAACAGAAGGATAATTGCTAAGAGTTGCCTTATGAGAAGAATCCATTGCTGCCTACGGCTCGGTTCCTTGCTTTTAACCCCACGTGCTTTGCCTGTGAGGGCTGTGACATTTCTCAGATATTGGATGCTGCTGCCCTGCTCCGCGGTAGGTCAGGCGCACGGGAGGCAGGCATGGCTGGGAATTCACTGTGCCCCGCAGGAGGTGATAGCCCTAGGTAATGAAGCACAGCCAGCTTGGTTTTCCTGCCCAAATCTTGCACTCCTGCTGCTGGAAACTCAGCAGATGGTGTGTAAGCACACTATCTAATGCCCCAAATAATAGTAGCTACAAGTTTTCTTCAGGCAGTTCCATCCTATGGTGCTTCAAGTGACCATGATATCATATTGCTAAATAAATGACATTAACAGATGAATATCACACGGCTGGACAGTCAGCTGCAGCTCGCAGGTGGCAGGATTTGGCTGGGATATGTCCATGCATTTTCTATGGCTGGAGGCAGGACAGAGGTTTCACAAGTGCACCCAGGGTTGTTCAGTCTGGGTAAAAACGTTTCTGGGTGGTGTATGGGGGTAATGCTGTAGCTGGGATGGAGACGGCAGTGGGGATAGCCTGGATGGGGAATACTGGGGGGTAGGAGAGCAGCAGCCCCATGCCCTTCATCCCCCAGGAGCAGTGTCAGGAGTGCATCACATTCACAGAATAAACCTCTTGGCTCTCAGTGGAGAGAACCTGACTCCAGCCCACAGAGCAGAATTAACCTTTCCTTTTGGCTGTTGAAAGCTGAGGCTGAGTTAATCAGTAGCAGACAAGCTGATTGACTGCCACTCCTCTGCTAAATTAATGCAGTAGGGTCACATCAGTGCCACCCCACTGTTTCCCAGAGATGGCATCCTGGCAATGTCTTCAAATGCAGACACACAACTGTAAAGAAAAGGAAGGTGCTGTAACCACATAGGGCATTTACACTTGTGCGTTGCAATGTGAAATTGGAAAGACAAGAGAAAATAGCTACTGCTCTTCCTACTGATTTTTTGTTAGCTGTTCTGCTCTTGGCATCTTGCAGTACGTGCCTCTGAAGCTGCTAATTTTGCTCCTAGGAAAGCTCCCCTCCCCGTGCCTGTGCTGCAGTGAGCCTGTGCACTGCTCGATGGAGGCACAGCTTTTACATTAGCATTTTGCATGTTCTCAGTGCTAGGAGAAGCATTCAGGAAAAAAAAATATCCAGGCAACATCTTGATCTGTGTTTTACAGATGAAGTCAGAGCCATGTATTGGGATTTAAAAAAAAAAAAGATAAGTGGGTATTTTTTAAAAGATGCTTCTGCCAGGGGCTTAAAGAATAGGGAACAACATCTACCCATGATCAAAATGAAGAGTGCTTGACTTATGGCAGATCTCTTCCTGGCTGCAATGAGAGCTTTTTCTTGCATGCTTTTAGCAGCTGAATCCTCACAGTCTTTTTAAGAGGCAGCATCCCTTTTTATTTAAATTGCTCATCCACCATGTCACTGTAAGATGTGCTGATGTACGAAGCACAGAAGGACCCCTGAGCAGCATGAAGAGTTCCTCTCTTTGCTGCAGCTGAATGTCAAATTGCTTAGAGAGGGAGAAAGTGCTGGCAAAAATTCAGCGTGGCTCAGGGTTTGCTTCCTGAAGATGGAGGAACTGAAATTTTTCTGAACGCAGACCTGAGGATCAGGTGTGGGAACAGGTTTGAGTGCCCAGTTTCAGGGTTGTTAAGATGGAAAAAATTAAAGAAAAGACCTGATGAGCACAGGCTAGGCATAACTTGTGAAGCAGGGATGTGCTCTGACCTAAGCCAAGGATCTCTAAGGCTCTTGAAGTAGTTTTGCCTACAGAAACACATCAGCATGGAAAAGAGCCATGCCAGGACACGTCATGCACCACAGCCTTGCTTATGGTTTAGGGGACAACCATAGTGAAGAGTGAAGTGCACAGTGCACAGTCCAAAGTGATGACCCATCCATGGGCCCAGGAGTCAGCTCTGCCACAGGGCTCTTGGTGCTGACACTGACAGCAGCATGGTTTGTGTACAGAGCCCTTGGGAGCATGTAGTGTTCCGAGCAGGAGGTCAAAAGATGTCATTCTGGACCTTAGATTTGACATACAGCCACCCTGAAAAACCTTTAAAGGTGTTTGATCTGGCAAGTAATTTCACCATTGTTTTCCTGGCTGGCTGATGTATTTCTGCAACAACCATACACGGTGTCCTTCCTGCCCTGTGTTTGGTGACTGCTCCTTATAGCTCTTCATGGAGTTGTTCTCTTCGTGTCTTCCTTGATGCTCTGCATGCATTGAGACATCCTTCTGGTCTATACCTGAGAGGCATAAAGCCTTATCCTGCAAGGGGAGTGTAAGTTCAGCCACTGTAGCTTGTCCTTTTGAGGATTCTGTTATCCTGTCAGGTTCTTCTGGCTCCCAAAAAGCAGAGTGGAAAATTAATCACTGACATCAGATTAAATATTCTAGAGGAGGTGCAGGGAGCAAAGCTTCTTGAAAAATGTGGTCTGTAATTAAAGATTGCAAGGTACAGTGGGTCAATTTTAGTTAGAGCAGCTTAGTGGCCAAGTGGGAGCTGTAAATTGCACCATCCCCATCCTTGGCTAATGCAAATGAACCCTTGGTGTTGGTATGTCTCTAGCAGGTTGTTAGAGCCCTGTGAACTGAAGCAAAAGTGTTAAAGAGAATCATTAAGGCATTTTCTCCCTTGTTGGAGCCCAGCTCTCTTTTCCTCTTTCTTGTTATTTAGTATTTATTGCAGTTTCATCACTATTATTTTATTTGCCATGGCATGTTTTGCGATGGGGCACCAGGGATGTCAGCTCGATTTTTAGCTTTTTCCTAGCACATTCATTAAACTGTGACAGGTGATTTTCCCTTCTGTTTGGGCTCTGCCCTTGTAGGCCTCACCCTGGGTTCTGAGAGCATCGTTGTAATTCAGAGGGTGGTCCAACAGCCACTCCTCAAACGTTTGCTCTCACGTCCTCTGCCTCAGTGGGAGTATGTGCACCAAGGCCTCTATTAATTAATAGTTAAAAATTAATTTAAAATAACTTTTAATATGCATTGATTATGGTGGAGGAGATGGGGGATCTACATCTGAGTGGTAACCCAGTGTTGGTGATGTTCCATGGTTCCTGAGAAAATGCATTTCTGTAGCTGGCTGGGAAAACCAGGAAAGATTATCCCCTAACTTGGCACGTGCCAAAGGGAAAAAAAGTTGCAAACCAAGAATCGTGGTTAATGGTTGGACTTGATGATCTTAGAGGTCTTTTTCAGCATTAATGATTCTATGATTCTGTGGTGCACGAAGTTTTATTTTTGCCAAGGATCTGTGTGTGGGGTCACCTGTGCACTTGACCCTTTCACAGAAGCAGTGTGCCCAGGACTCAGAAACACAGAAGTGACCATAGCACAGAGGTTTCAGTATCAGCTACCCAGGGCTCAGTAACAGGAACTCTGTTGAGGGCTTGTATGACACCATGTACTGTTCAGTAGCAGATTTTGCATTAGTTTTCTTCTGTTTTGCGTCTGCTGCCTGCCTCCAGCACTCATTTTTCACAGAAGATATGGCACAAAGTGTCTGTCATGGCTGTTTTCTTGGAGGAACAAGGTAGTCAGGTGACTTCTGTGGTACATTTCGAAAGTTGCTTGTATTTGGCCCAAATAAAGTCACACTGAAGGTCACGGGAGCTTTCTCTTTGGTTCCATAAGAAACCGAGCTCACTTTTGCTGTCCCTGGGAGCCAAGTGAGTCCTGCCCTAATCCATCTGGAGAACTTGCTTCTCAAACTCACTGACATGACGTGTGAAATGCATACGTGGTGTGCCTAACCCATCCGCGGGGTTTTTGTGCCACAGATGATGTATCTTCGCAGTGTCACAGCTCCTGGGCTTTATTCCTGTTTCTTCATTAAATAAAAAAGACTGGATGACTGGATTTCTTTTTTTTTTTTAAAGAAAGGGTGGCCACCTTCACATTTTTGTTTCATGCAGCATGACTAATATTTCAGACGGTCAGAGAATGTTTTGGGTTCATCCAGTTCCACTCCCTGCCATGGGCAAGGACACTTTCCACTAGACCAAGTTGCTCAAAGCTGCATCCAGCCTGGCCTTGGGCATGCCCAGGGATGGGGCACCAACAACTCTAAGCAACCTATGCCAGTCCCTCACGACCCTCCCAGTAAGGAATTTCTTCTGTATATACAATCTAAATTTCTCCTTTTGCCATTTGAATCCATCACTCCTTGTTCTATCACTATGATATTATTTCCTCAAAATACTTGCTTAGTATAAACTAAACTGCCAAAAAAGCTCTAGGACAGAACTGAGATCAGAGGGGTCAGGCCTGAGCTTGTGCAGACTCTGTAACTCATCAATGTTTGGAAAAAGCAAAACTGGTCCATAGGTCTGAGTTCATTTAATGCCATTGTAACCACACCAAAATTTTCACTTTCTCTTCTATTTCACTCTTCAGTGTCAAGGCCAGGAACTGAGTGATCTGTCCTCTTACCCTGGGCAGTGAACACACAGTGTCAGAATCCTGCCTATGGATTTTATTCCTCGCGTAGGGAAGGGGGTCATTGTACCAAAAGCCATGGTTCAGACCATGCTTTCAAGACGGCATCAGCGCAGCCTGCATTGGTCTGTAATGTTATGTTTTGCATCAAACCACTGAGTTATTAATGTACTGGGATTTCTGCCTTCCTCCTTGCAGTCAACAAATACGTGGTCCGGGTTTTTACTGGTGAAGTCAGCGGCAGTGGAACAGATGCAGATGTCTTCATTAATATCTTCGGTGAGAAAGGAGACACAGGTATTCAAATGCAAATCATTTCCTAAAATATTTCCTCCTGCTCTGCAGGCCTGTGATCTGAACAACACACACAGGCAACCTGGCAAACACAGAATAATTTGGCTGAATGAAAGGCACAACAAATGGCGGCATTAGCTCTGGGGGCCCTCACATCCACAGCTCCTGGAAGATGCATCTGCAATGCAGCAGTTGTGGCTGGGTGTGGGCATGACTCAAGCTACCTGCCATTTAAAAAAGCAAACTCTGTGAAAATGCAGCATAAACCACCAGGAGAAAGCAGTGGAGTGAGTGCCAGCCCACTGAAGGGTCCAACACCAAAGTGTATTTACAGTGAATGCAATAAGAGATGTGGGTCTCATTTTCTGGGTACCTGGATGGATAATGACCTCCCTTCTCTGTGGCAAAGGTGGTGGCTGAGCCTGCTTGGCCAGTTGTAAAAATAATCTAAGCAAGGTTTATATTAGTTCGGTTTAAATAGGTTTGTTTTAGAATTATTGTAATTGTTTTTAAATGCAGATTGTGCTGCAACAGTGGTCTGTAAACTTTAATTTAGTTTTTAAAAATTTAATTGAATAATATTAAAAGATGTGCCCAAACCAAACTCTATGGGCCATGGACAGAAGTGGCTGGAGATTCCTGAAGATTTCTAGAACCAGGGAGTAAATACTCTCTTCTTCTACACTGCACCTATCCTGTCAAATTCAAGAAATAATGATGTTGTGTCTGTCAAGTGTCCTTGAACAGATTAAAAAACCTGGTGGATAGGGCTCATCTTTGATTAATCCTCCAGAGTTTTACAAGGGGGTTTATCTAATCTCACCGAAGACATCCCAAAGTGGGAGTCTGAATCTTAGCTGGGTGTCCAGGCACTCTGTCATATCCACACAGAGAAATAACACCCCTAGAAGAATGATTCATCCCCTCTAAGGTAAGAGGGATGAGTTGCCCGCTGACCTCTTTCTCTGCACTGGTGCCTTGGGTGGGTTTCATCCCACTCACAGCCCCACTCACACAGGCTGCAACCGGGGGCACAGCTTTAATACTTTTCATAAAGGCAAACCCCTGTGAGATCAGGAAAAAGCCAACAGCCCTGGCTGGGTCCTAATTTGAAAATATATCCTTCCTCTTGGATACAGCAAAGAATACTGTGTCCTGAAATGTCAGAATCTGCAGCTTGTGACCAAAGTATTTCTTGAACAGTTTGGAGATTTTCAAAGACAGTAAAAATAAAAGGGAAATGTGGTAGTATATAAAAAAAAAATTTTAAGAGCCATCTGGATATATATTTCTGAAAGCTCTGGGAGCTGTAAGTAACTGTGACATTAGAATGGAAATACTGGTCTTTTGTGTGCTTGAGAAAAGGTACCTTTTTTATTAGAATATAAAATACTCTACCTTTGCCTTGAATCCTGGGTGTAGAGAGCTGATATCTGGGGAATATTTGATTCAGTGATGACATTCCTAAATATTCCTTCACTTACAAACACACATATGCCAGTAACCCTTTCCTCCTTGGAGTTATTATTTGTTACTTATTTGGGGGTTTTTGTTGGTTTGTTTTTTGGTTTTTTTGGAGGGGGAGGGGGGGCTGTTGTTGCGGTTTGTTTGGTTGGTTTTTTGTTGGGTTTTGTTGTTTGGTTTGGTTGGTTTGGGGGTTTGTTTTTTTTTACTTTTTTTTCCCCCCTTCAGGTGTGAGGAAACTGGACAATGACAAAGACAACTTTGAAAAGGGAGCAGAAGACAAGTTCACGCTCGATGCTCCAAATCTGGGAAAATTAAGGAAAATTAATATAGGGCATAATAACAAGGGTGGCTCTGCTGGCTGGTTCCTTGAAAAGGTTAGTTACTCCTGAGACATCCAACATAAGCATCTCATGGGCTCAAAATAGCTCACCCTCTCAGTGGTCTGGTACCAAGAGATGTAAGGATAATTGCTGATGATACAGGTTACTGAGGACACAAATCATTTCATTCTGTTGACTTAACTCATTACCATGGCCATAAAAATACCAGAGTCTGAGAGTTATCTGTTAGGTCCGTTCACACTGAAAATTTGCAGACTCATAGCTTGCCCAAATTTAAGTGATTTATCATTGGCTCAGCAAAAGAGATATGCCTGCCACAAAGACCCCTTTCTTCTCATTTTAAATTCCTGCTATGGGGTAGGAAGGTACTACAGCTTTTAGTGCAATGGTTGAAGGAGTATTTTAAAAGGAGAAATCTGTGACTCTTCCTGCTAGTCTCATTTTTTTCCCCCTGCTGATGTAGTTTTACACAGCTGGCTTTAATCCAGGGAAGACCTGACCCCATATTTGTAAATCCTCAGTGACAGGATAGTCTGATGTATTACAAATGCAAGTATTAGCACATGCTTCTCCACCATCACCACCACTACACAATGCAGGAAAAGTTACAATGTTGGCTGTCCATGAAAAATGTGGACATCAAAAACAGAGTAGTTGTGCTCAAAGTAACAAGAAGTGAGGGGGGAAAAACTACAGAACCTCATTCTTACATCACAGGTGTAATGACACGATTTTTGATGAGGTTGGTGAGGTTGCCCAAGTCCCAAAACCTGGTGTAGTGACTACTTGCAGCCAACACACCACCCCTATATTCTGCCATGAGCCTCCAAGATGTTTGTGATTAAGTAAAAAGCAACTTCCGCCTTGCAAATTCAGATGAAAAGTTGGGGAACTGAGCTAAAATAGCTCTGTTATTCTCTACTGGTTTTAGGTGTTTTTCTGTACTTTGGTACAATACTTGGACAGTCTAGTGTTGTCACTTCAGGATGAACCTGCTCTCATGTTTCTTACGTTTTCAGAGTGGCTTGTACTCAGAGATGGATTTCCACCTCTAAATGTAAGAATAAACCCACTAAAAGGAACCCAAAGAGGATCAGCTGGTAGAGAGACATCAGAGTGTTGATATTTCTCCCAAATCTCATCTATTTTAGTCTCTAACACTCCAGCTCTCTCATGCTGACAATCCCAGCCCTGGCAGACTGCTGTCTGTGACTGTGGAGGTACAACAGGACTCAGGAGTGCTACAGGCAACAGCACGGTGTGGGATGAGTGACAGGAGGGGAAGCTCTGATTCCCAAAGAATGGTTTCATAAATTTATCAGAAAAGACAGATTTCAGATTCTCCCTCATTGTTGAGAAAATTGTCAAGGGCTTTCTATCCATAATAGTGATTTTTTTTTTCTCCCACTGTGACATAATCCACGCAGAGGACTAGAGATTTTGATTTCTTCTCTTCTGACTGAAATTCTTCAGCACTCTTCTCTGCTGGTTTAAAATACTATAGTAACTCTATGGCAGAATTCAGGAGTCCAGCAGAAGATATTGGTAAGAAATACCTCCGCAGGAGGTGCAAAATCTAGTCTAATATTAAAGGGGAATAATGTTCCTCAGCTTGTTGGGGTAAAATATCACAGAATCCTAGAAGAGTTTGCTTTGGAAGGGACCTTACAAATCCTCCTTTTCCAGCCCCTGCCATGGAACCTGCCACTGGAACCTCCCACTATCCCAGGCTGCTCCAAGCCCCGTCCAACCTGGCCTTGGACACTGCCAGGGGTAGACACAGCTTCTCTGGGCACCCTGTGCCAGGGCCTGCCCACCCTCACAGACAGCAATTCCTTCCCAATATCCCATCCAGCCCTGCCCTCTGGCAGTGGGAAGCCATTCCCTGTGACCTGTCCCTCCATGCCTTGTCCCCAGTCCCTCTGCAGCTCTCCTGGAGTCCCTTTAGGCCCTGCCAGGGGCTCTGAGCTCTCCCTGGAGCCTTCTCTTGTGCAGCTGAACACCCCCAGCTGTCCCAGGCTGGCTGCAGAGCAGAGGGGCTCCAGCCCTGGAGCATCTCGGTGGCCTCCTCTGGACTGGCTGCAGCAGCTCCAGGTCCTTGTGCTGTTGTTCCCCAGGGCTGGGGCAGCTCTGCAGGTGGGGTCTCCCCTGAGCGGGGCAGAGGGGCAGAATCCCCCCTGCCCTGCTGCCCACGCTGGGGATCAGCCCAGGGCACGGGGGGTTCAGGGGCAGGGCAGGTCCAGCTCTCCCCCACGGCACCCCCAGGTCCTTCTCCCAGAGCTGCTCTGCCCATTCTCTGTCCAGCCTGTCTTTGGATTTCCCCAATCCAGATGCAGGACCTTTCACTTGGCTTTGTTAAACTCCATGATATTTGCACAGCTCCACCTCACTGGTGGTCCAAGAGCCAAATCCTTCCATATTAGGAACTGTTTCCTGCCACAGGGTTTTAATCGCTGCCCTTACAATGGTTCCACCCTGGAATAACTGACTGGGATAAAGTGACATTACTGTGTCATACGAACTCATCTGATGGTCTGGATTTGCCCTGGAATTCCCAGGCATTATTTTATAACAAGGCTCTAAAGCAGAGAGAGAGAGAACACAGTCTGTTCCCAAAGCAGAACAAAGAGCTGTCGCTCAGCTGATGGAGAACAGTAGCCAGCAAACAGGCTCTGGAGAGAAGGAAGACAGGCCAGCCAGCTGGTCTTGAAAGCAGAGACATCTGGTCTCATACACTGCGAGAGATGCAGAGTGGGTTCACTGGATAAAAGAAAGAAAATAAAAAAGCTGGGTTCTTACTTACTGATTGTCTGAAAATCTACCAGCACTAATTAGGGAGTGGAGTGGGATCTGCTTGAGTATTGAATATTTTAAATACCGAGTGAGAGTGTGTACATTAAGCTTCTGCTCTTCTGCCATCCCCTTGTGTAAAACCTTTGCTTTTCCCACAATATTCTTCCACGTGGTGTCTCTTTTCTCTCAGGTGATCATTGAGGACATTGGCAATAAATGTGTGTACCAATTCCCGGTTGGACGCTGGTTCGCTTTAGATGAAGATGACGGGAAAATACAGAGGGACATTCTTGTTGGGGGCACTGAAGCCACAGGTAAAATCACGGGCCAAATCTGTGGTGGGAAATGGGAAGTTAAGGCTATTAGCCATGTTTTCTTTAGAAGATTGAAAGCCTTATGCTCAGGGAGGCCTGCAGTGAAGCACCTGCTGGTGACAGGTTGTTTTGTGTGAGGATTCCTGAACTGCCAACACATTTCCCACCTCTGTGTCACACCTGTGAAGCTGTGCAGGACCTACATGCTAGTTTATCACCTGGTGTGCCTGGACAAGGGGCTGATGGGCAGAGGATGAAAGATAACAGTTTGTACCTTCAGCAAACTGCTCACCAGCACTCACAAAGTATTTGTTATTTCCAAAATCGCGAAGTGGTGAATAGGGTACTGCAGTGCTGAGCTCTAAATCAGTCTTTTTTATTACCCAACACGGTTAAAGCAAAGACTACCAAAGTTTATGTCTCTGTTAAAAGAAACCTCAATGTAAAGTCCATAAAAGAACTTGTCACAAGGCAGAAGATTATTTGCATAGTGTTCTGCCTGTATTTATGTAATAGCATGAAGGCAAACAATGTGATGATGCATGTAGCAACTCTACTTTACTTCCTTGTATGGTCTTCAACATCTGCAGTCCTCGTATTTCCCCCTTCATGTGCATGAGGAAAGTGGTCTGGGTGCAGATCACTCACTGCAGGATGCTTGTTAGGAAAAATTAAGGGAAGAAAACTGAAAGAAACATAATTCAATCCCAAAAATCTTCCTTTATCTTTTACCATTCATGACTGTGTATTTTATTTTCCTGCCCTCAGGAGTTTTGTTGAAGATATATCAACAGTAAAGCATGCTTGAGTACAATTTTTAATGTAAGTTTCAAAGGGACAAAGTTTTTAAAGAGTGAGCTCTGATGTTTTTGCTTCATCCCAAGTCCCTATTGAAATTTCTGTCTAATTTAATCAAAAAACTTGGCTTAGGCCTTGACTATTTTCTACCTGCTGTTGAAGTGTTTAGGTGTGTATTTAATGCCATGAGACAGGTTTAAGATATGCTTTTCTGTGAGGTAAGACTTGTGGGAAGAATTGTTTTCATTCTTAGACCAACAGTTGGAGATAGAAAAAAACCCCCAAGGACACTTTTATGTAAATAGGTTTCTTTTCAGAAATATTTTTCTTTCTCCCAGCTGGGCTGATACCTCTCCAAAACCTTGTTTTGCTGAGATCTGTGGGTTCTCACAGTGACTGTTCAGGTCCTGATGGCTTCAGCAGCATTATAGGCTAAAAAACAAATAATCCCAAAGCTTTCAGGGTTTTGTGATGCTGCGGATCTTGCCACCACTGTTTAAAGCAATACTTCTCCATCCTCTCAGCATTCTCTGACATATTTGGTGCTTGGTATCTCTCAAAATCAAATTACTTAGTTGCCAATTCAATTTTTTTGCTTTTCTTCACCTAATCAGCACCACAGAGTGAATAAACAAAGAAAACTTTTTTTTTCCTTTGGGCCATGTGACAGGGAGTCTGTCACCCCGAGCCTGTTTCTTTGGCACACTCTGAAGGTAGAGGTGTATTTCTCAGAGTTTTGTGGGGGACAAAAACAAATGAGGCATTGCACTGTGTGTAACTCAGAAGCTAAAATAAACCACTGGGAAATCAATAGTCTCCAACATAAATCCAGTCAAAATCATAACTCTCAGACTCTTTTCCTCCCTTCCTTTTTCACCAACCAAATTTGTGCTTTCTCCAGGCATTGTGTACAATGTGGCTGTAGTGACGGGGGATATCAGAGGAGCTGGCACCAACTCCAAGATCCACGTAATCCTCCACGGCTCCAAAGGCTTAAAGAACAGTGGGAAGATTTTCTTGGAAGGAGGTGAATTTGAGCGTGCCAGGACAGACCTCTTCAACGTGGAGATAGCTGCCCTTCTCAGCCCTCTCAGTAGAGTAACCATTGGGCATGATAATTGTGGCGTCAGTTCTGGATGGTTTTGTGAGAAGGTGAGACTAAATTATCATAAACTCATGGAATCACTCAGGTTGGAAGAGACCTCTAAGGTCATGGAGTCCTACCACTGGGCCAACTCTGCCAAGAGTTTTGTCTGCAGGCAGCTGTCAGACCTGCTTCCCATTCATAACCTGACCCCGACAACCCAGTATGGTTTAAAAATAAATAAATAAATCTGCTTTTGTTTGGAAGGCAATACCCCTGGTTTAACAAGTCAATATTATACATCATGCATGGGAGCAGCTGATTGCCTCAAAGACACGTTAGATGCATAAGTCAATCACTCTCTAATTGGGTTGATTGCCCCTCTGCAGTCACAAAGATAGAGATTATTGTTTGCTCAGCTCCAAAAGCACCTTCAGATGTTCGCCCAAGGGGCTGGACAGAAATGCAGCCTTGGATTGTGCTGAGCATTTCAAAGTTATCATCTACGCTCAGACTTCCCTGAAGTTTCTAGATGCTGCTCTGGAGGCTCAGAAATAATAATTTTAAAAACCCCCAAAACCCAATAGAAAGTGGCTGACCACAGCTGTTACTGGGAGGCAGTGTTGAAATATGCGATGTTGTTACCCAACAACTGTATTTCTTTGGGAAGAATTCTATGCAGCAGTGGGGGAAGATGTTGGAAAATTCTTCTAAGTTTAGCACATAGCGTGTGATCCCTATATCCATGGGTAATGTTTGCTTTTGTACCATCCAGTGCTTAGCACACATGCCAGAGATTAATGTGGCCTTGTGTTAACTCCCTACATCTGTGACTAATAAGTTTTGTGCCAGCTAACGCTTCCTTGTTTGCTTCCACCAGTGATTAATATGTACTGGTAGATATCTTAGTTTTGAGAAAAGAGATGGAGCACCAGAGCAAAGAATGATAAAGAGAAGTGCATCATAACCTGAACACATATTTGAGATACCCTCAAGGAAAGAAGTTTCACCAGAAGATCCAGGACCACAAGAGGGAATTTTGAGGAATGGGATGCTCCCAAATGACCACCAAAAATCCTCAAAAGACCCCTACTCATATCCAAATAACTTCATGGAAATAATAAGCCTATATTCACGTATACAGGGAGTATAATGAATATGCAATAGAAATGTGACAAATGTGTATTAGTTTCATGTGTATAGCCTGGTCTGTTTGGTTGCTGCTCATGATTTGAGGTGAAATTCCCATGCATCCAGCATTGCTAAGAAAGTAATTTCATCTTTTCAGCCCAGCAAATTGGTTGGAGAGTTTATTTCCTGGTTTTTGGTGACAACACTAGATCATGTACAAGGTCAGCAGGAGAAAATGGGAGGTCAGAGAGGAAGGGATGCCTACCCTGAAGCTATGAGGAAATTCAGTTTTTCTGGCAAGCAAAATCAGCTTAAGATGAATGTTTTTGAAGGGTTTTTGTACCCTGTGTTTTCTGCAGAGCCCTTCCATGCACTGGCGTGGTGCAGGGCCTGTGCTGCACGCTGACTGCTGCAGCCACCCTGACTGCTCCCATTCCCTTCCCCTCCTGGTGTTTCACCTTGTCTTGGTTGACCCATTGCGATGTACTGCTGAAAAAATGGGAATAACAAGACAGATGGGTCATAGCTGTACTCCAAATTGGGATTTGTGCAACCAGTCTGGTTCAAATTGGTCCAGAAAAGCTGATTTTGAGAGCAGCACCAAGGTCTCCAGCTCTGTAGTTTAAGTTTTCGGTGTCGAGGACCTGTGGGGTGCCAGTAGCAGAATATTCGAGCTCACTTTCGCAATCTCTTTTTCCAGGTGGTGGTTTACTGCCCGTTCACTGGGATTGAGCAAACCTTCCCATGTGGGAAGTGGCTGGATGAAGATGAAGGCGATGGTCTCATTGAGCGGGAACTCTATGAAATGGTCTCCCTGCGCCAGAAAAGGCTGAAAAGTAGGTGCAAGTGTCCAGGAGCCTCCAGTGGCCATCACCCCTCCTCCCACAAGCAACATCCCCCTGAGTGTCACCTGAGTGAAGGTGGTCAAGGAGAGGTTCAAGTGGATTCAGTCACTGGATCATAAAATATTTTGGGTTGGCAGGGACATTTAAAGATCATCTAATTTCAACCCCCTGCCATGAGCAGGGACACCTTCCATTATCCCAGGCTGCTCCAGCCCCGTCCAACCTGGCCTTGGACACTTTCAATGATGCGAGAGTCACAGCTGCTCTGGGCACCCTGTGCCAGGGCCTCCCCACCCTCACAGACAACAATTCCTTCCCAATATCCCATCCAGCCCTGCCCTCTGGCACTGGGAAGCCATTCCCTGTGTCCTGTCCCTCCATGCCTTGTCCCCAGTCCCTCTGCAGCTCTCCTGGAGCCCCTGCCAGGGGCTCTGAGCTCTCCCTGGAGCCTTCTCTTCTCCAGCTGAACACCCCCAACTCTCTCTGAGCCTGTCTTCAGAGCAGAGGGGCTCCAGCCCTTGGAGAATCTTTGTGGCCTTCTCTGGACTGGCTCCAGCAGCCCCACATCCTTCAGATGTTGGGGCATGAGTTTCAGCTTTGAACATATTGCTTTAGGGGAGTATAAAATTAAACTCCTACAATATTTTGAAGAATTATACTCATTTTCTTAAGGTGCAGTGGGCTTAGGGCTGCCTCAGTCATCATCTTACCTTTGGAGCCAAGCCAGGCTATGTTTCCTATCACTACAGAAGCAAAGCTTTCTTATTCTAGATGGAAACAGAACCTAAATATAATAAGGAGACAAACCTGGTCGGGGGGCGGAAGAGGGGGGAATGGGAAGAAGAACAAAACTCTTCCTGCTGACTTCCTGCTACTTTTATTCCTGACCTTAGGGAAATAACAGGTGTCAGCCCTGCCCAGCTGCTAAACTCGCCTCCCGAGGCAGGCGTGTGCTGGATGCGGAGCCTTTTCTCTAGAGGGAGGCAATGGCACACGTTTGCTGGGAGGAGCTGCTTGCTCCGTGCCGCGTGGGCATGTTCATCCATCCACACACACTCCGCTGCCTGGTTCTGCACCAAGCCAAACACAGTATCGCTGCTGCCCGGCCTGCGCCGCTGCCCATGTGTAAACAGAACGTTTTAATTAGGGTAATAGACATGGTTTAATTCGAGAGTGCTTCGGGTGGGCTCCTGCTTAAGCAGCAGTTCATTTAAATAAGCTTTATCTAAATGTTAGTCGGAGTTATAACCACATTGCACCTCCAACGCGGTCCATTTAGCTAAAGCATCTGCAACCTTTAACCCCCTATTATCAGCTCTGATTGTTATTGACAGGCTAATTCCCTCACCACTGCAGTGCAGGAGATAGGCAGAGAGCATTAGCCTTGAGAAATCTGTGACCTTTAGCTGCCAGATTATAGAAGTGTAAGACTCGGAGTTAGAAAAGGCCTATTATGTCATCTCGCCTATCTCCCTGTGCATACAGGACTCTCCCTTTCTGTAGAGATGATCAAAGCTGGGTTGAACTTCACTTGGGGTATCCATGGTGAAACGTCTCCCAGCACTGCATCCAGAAGCTGCTCCCACAGCAGATTGCAGCTCCATATGTAGCTTGTATTTATTCTTTTTTATTTTTTATTTTTTATTTCCTCCTCTCCTTATCTTGAATGTTATCCTGGAAACTGTTGTGCCGGGTCTAGTCCTCCCTAGTGTTTGTGCCCTGGGGAATATTTGCCCTGGCCCTGAGAATTTCCAAAGTGCCTGGATACCTTGATGTGAAAGGATGGGAAACCGGGGGATGTGCCCAGCTAGCCCTGGGAGGATGATGATGGGTATCTGGGGAAATGCCTGGCCTTCTCCTGCAGTTGCAGCCCTATCTCACCCACGTCTCCCTGTGTGGTTTCTCCCTGACAGCCCTCTATCAGCATTTAATCCTGGTACATGGTCCCATTTCCCCCTCCATGCATGCTTCACTCCTCCTTTCCTTCAGCAAGAGGTCAGGGAGGCCAAACCAGACAGATGAGAGCAGCCTTTGGTGTCTGGATTGCACTTGCAGTTTTTCCCCAGGGAGAACAGGCTGCTCCATCACATGCCATCCACAGACTTTTCTTTGCTTCATTTCTGCTCATCTAAAACTTGCCTGTGCTTTTCACAGAGGAGTGGTCATGAACATTTTGTATATTATTAAAACAGGGACAAAACTTTTTCTGAGAGATCCCTCTTCCCCTCATTTTTTTTTCAGTAGCCCTTGTCTCTTTTTTATACAGTCAAACACTGAGTAGACCAGTAAAAATCTAATTTATATGCATGTCATCATATTTTTATATTCCATTCTGGGCTCTGAAGGTCAAGCCGTGCTGGTGTGGGCTCGGGCATACCGAAAGGGTTAGCAATTCTCTCATTAAGATTTGTTAATAATTCAGCTGATGTCTGAGTGAGGAAAGAAGGCTGTTCCCTCTCCAGTAGGTGCTGCAAGGCCTGCAGAAGCGACACTCATTATCATCAAGAAGGAATGCAGATGAGGGGCTCTTTAGAGGAAATAATGTCACCTTTATAAATGCAACAATATTCTGGTATGAAAACAGATGTAAAGTTGCTGCAGGTGGACTGGACTTACAGTTAAAATGTTGGATGAAGACTTGAGATAAAAATCTTGCAGATTGGCCACAATCTTAGGGTATGTCATGTAGTATAAGAAAAAGTGTTTTAACTCCAGTCATGTCAAATTTAGACATTTAAATAATTTAAAACATTTTGGAAAATATCTTTACACTGCTCTGAGCATGTTTGTCCCACATGATGCAGCCTCACCAGGGATGGATACCTGAGTGGGGTCTGAGAATGCAATAAGCATTTTGGGGATAATTAGTCCTGTCTTGGAAGGCTCATTAACTCAGGATGAGGTGATAACATGTCTGTGTCTGACCCCTCCTTGTTCCAGACAGAGAACAGACAAGTTTTTAGGAGCTATCTGGAGCTGCATTGTACCGTGCACAAGTAACGGGAGTCTCCTTCTCACTGACAAAAGGAAAGATGAATATTTCCCTGACTTTATGCTCTTTGAAGCTTGAGTTGTAGGTGTTTGACAAGTGAGCTGAAACTACAGGGCTGGGTCACACCCCTCCATTACCCTCTTAGTAAAGTAAAACAAGAGAATATGGTTCACCTGAAAAGTGGTAGTTTATGTTTTTCTCATTTTCTTTTAAATGAAATTGCAGAATTAAATTCCAACCTCATTCCTGTACCTCATGCAGCAGCTGATTATGTTTGTGCAAAAAAGGATGAAAGGTCTTTGCCTTCCTTTGTCCTGTCTCTCAGCCTACCAGGGGAAACAATGAGAATTATGTCTTTCACCAAGTCGTCCTATAAAAATTACTTTTTAAAACAAGTATCTTGAACCTTGCTTTCTAGAAAACCCCTGGTCTCTGTGGATCTGGACAAGTGACATCAAAAATGCAGGAACAGATGCCACCATCTTCTTCCAGATTTATGGAGACAAGGGGAAGTCAGATGAGATGAAGCTGGACAACAATTCAGACAACTTTGAAACTGGACAGACTGACAAATTCATGGTATGAATCCAGTGCAAGTGGTAGATTTGGCTTGGTATTGTTTTCCAGGGCTCTGCTTCAATCCTGGGCAGAAAATAATCAGCACAATATTTTTACTCCATTAGATCTTTCTAACGTTGAGGTGAAGTCACTCTGTTTGGTGGTGACGCAAATTATTTACTTGCCTATGGATAGGGCTTGTTTTCTCAAAGCAGGGAATAGGCTCATGTTTTCGACTTCTCTCTGATTTAGCTCTTAAAAGATGTTCAGAGGTGCCCTTTGTGTGCGTGCTTTGCTGACTTACAAAAATGGATGTTGCACCTTTTTTCCCATTTACAGATCGAGCTTCCTGATCTCGGCACCTTTTATAAGCTTCGGATATGGCACGAGAAAAGAAATCCCTTTGCTGGCTGGCATCTGAATAAGGTGAGGGGACAGCCAGGAAAGGTAGACCTGGGAAGCCAGCCTGGTGGCAAAGGTCTGCAGTGCCAGTCCTGGTCTCTGCGCTCCCCACCTGGCAGCTGAGCTTGATGTCCAGTGCTCAGAGATGCCTGCCTTGTCAGAGGACAAGATAAAATGGAATAAAGTTGCACCAGGAAAGGTTTACATTGAATATTAGGGGAAATTCATAGACCAAAAGGCATGTCCTACCCTGGCCCAGCTGCCCAGGGCAGTATTGGAGTCCCCAGTCCTTGAGGGGTTTAAAAGCTGTGTGGTTGTAGCACCTGGGGCAGTGGTGGCCTTGGCACTGCTGGGTGAACAGTTGACTTGATGATCTATCTTAGAGGGCTTTTCCAACCCAAATGATTGGGTGATTCTGTGTGCGGGAAATGAGAGCAATGGGAAGAGGCAGCTTCCAACAGCCCAGACTGATGGTGAAAATCCCATTTTCCCACCCTTCCCTTGTCAGGCAACTGAAGTACCCATGTCACTGCTACCAGGGCTTTTTCCTTGCTCTTCAGAAAACTTCCTATTTGTAGACACCACTACTGTACAGAAAGGCAAACCCACTCCTTCTATGGCTTATTTACACTGCTCATAACAAAAATACTGATTCCAGCAGAGATTGCACAGTGGAGCATCCCCTGAAGTGCTGACAGTTCACCCCCTGTTATGGGGGATGAACTCTTGCAGGCTGGAGGAGGCCATGGGGACTGTGCAGAGGAGAGCAGCCCTGTGCTGCGTGGGAGATGAGAGGGGTGGCCTGCTTGATCTTCACTCACATGTCCTTTGCACTACCAGCATTGATTACCTTGCTGTCACCCCTCACCTGGATTGTCTGGACAGCAAGTCCATCTCTAGGCTTCACCCCTACTCCTCTTGAACAGCTTGGATGGCACTCTCTGCACTTAACAAAACACACACTTTGCTCTGCATCTGTAAAGAAGAGTGTTGATAAATCACAGCTTACCCCTTGGAGCTTTCTCTTGTTCTCCTCTAATGTGCTTTGACAGATCCTGTTCTCCTGCATTGTCATGGAGCTGTGAAGCCAACACCCATTTCCAGGGGTAGGAGGGCATCAGGTGCTGCTGTTGTCACCATATGGTGGGAGAAGG
This sequence comes from Corvus kubaryi, assembly GCF_017639235.1. Classification (NCBI taxonomy): domain Eukaryota; kingdom Metazoa; phylum Chordata; class Aves; order Passeriformes; family Corvidae; genus Corvus; species Corvus kubaryi. Next base: position 21,233,910 of record NW_024581096.1, on the reverse strand, counting down.
TGTCTGGCTGTAGTCCTTTATGACAAAGCAATTGCTGGTCAGACCTTGAGCTGCTGCAATCATCCCTATCAGCTTGTTTACTTGCATGATGAGCAAGAATGCTTGTACCTTCCACAGCTATATATTTCCCTCTGGTATCTTATTTTCCTGCACAAAAATTATGTTCAGGAAGGACAAGATGTAACTTAGAGTGTGTCTAGGATTCCCTTTTGGCCAAACTGTCTAAGTAAACCTGGTTAAAATGCATGAGATGCATTGAGGTTCTTATGGTTGGACTCATTTTAGGCCTTTTTCAACTTAAACGATTCTATGATTCTATGACCTTACGAAAATCAGTCTGTCCATATACACCCAGTCTGATGTTTTCTGGATGCATCAGGCTCATGGCACGTGAATTCCATCACTTGTGCATCTATTGTAGTGTCTAGGAAATTAGATGAAACCTGAATGATGCTTTGTTCCAGTCCTCACACATTTCACGCCTGGTTTGCTTCATGTCAGGTCAGGCTTCAGTTTCCTACCACAAGAACATAGAACAGCCACACTGCTCAGGCCAGAAGTCCCTCTAGCCCAACATCCTCTCTCCCATGTCACATAAGGTCATGATTACAGAAGTGTGAGAAAAGGACAAGCATTTATGATACTTCCTCCTAGCATTCTTTCAGGTTTTGACTATTTCCAGTTGGACACTTACTTCCTAAACAGATCTATCAAACAGAAAGCATTTAGCAGGTTTTTTTCCTGTTTTTAGTTCAAAGTTTCCAGCCTCCCCTTGAACACTTAAACTTTCAGCAACCTTAATAGCTTTTGGCAAGGACTTCACAGGCTGACTGTGTCCTTTGTTTTTATGCTTAGAACTTTGTTCCACAGGCATCATTTGCTGCCCTGTATTTCTTGAGGCAGAAGAGGGAACAGCTGACCCCTCTCTGCCTTCTCCGTGTCACCTGTGATTTTACAGACCTTCATCATACCCTTCCTTTACACACTTCAACAGACAACTGCACACCACCTCCTTATTTGCTCACTACTCCTTTGGAAGATACTGCAGATATTTTTTCAGGGTTCTTTCCATTTTTTTGGTTTTTTTTTTCCTCACTGCACTGATTCTAAGCAGCGAGAACCAGCAGCATAAGCCCCATCCACAATTTGCTCCTTGGGGCTATAGAGTGGCACATGATGAGCCATTTTCAGAGCCACAGAATCCCTCAAAAATTCCTCAGCACCATGGAGTGATTGGAGAAAGGAGGAATGAAAAGCCATCAGCTGTGACAGACTTTGCTCCATGCAACACTACAGTGCACAAGTCAGACGGTCTCGTTATTAATGTGTTTTATTTCTCTGCTGCTACCTACTCTTGCCTCCCTGGCAAAAACCTGTCAGGATCTTGTTGCTTTTTTGCCTTTAAGCCTCTGAACTCATGCAGTGTTTTGGTTTAATGAAGGTAACTCTGCTGAAAACGCTGACAAAAGAAAAATACTCATTCAACTGCGGCCGCTGGCTAGATATAAATGAAGAGGACAATGAGATCGTGCGGGAGCTCCCTGCCGAGGGATCTCTGGTGACTGAAGTCATGCCAGGTGAGAGCCACAGGCTCTGTGCAGGGGCTTGCTTAGGACCTGAATAGAAAGAAAACCTCTTTGTGTGAGAGATGCACAGGCAGACCGATGCAATTCAATTAACTTCTCTTTCTGGCACTTTCTCTCTGCAGTATTTTCTGTGTGCATCATTAGCTGCATGAAGCCTGAGAAATCCCAGCCTTCTATTATTTTTTTTTTTCCTGGAGCAGATTTCTCTGTGGTGGGAAATGGGAGAGATCTGGACACAGCACAGTTGTTTCCAGTGCTTGGGTTTTTTTTAAGTTGTAAATTTTTTTCCAGTCTCCCTTAAAATGTGAAATGCAAGGTTTGAGGAATATTCATGGAAAGCAAGCTTAGCTGAAATGCAATCTAAAATTTGACAATCATATTTTGGGCTTTAAAGTTTTATTTAGTTATATGCAAATTTATGCAGCTGTATGTATAAATATATAGTAAATTGCACAGCACAGTAATGTGCGCATATGCATCTTTCAGTATGTATGAGCAATCCAAACTATTTATTCTTTTAATTGAACTGGAGATTTAATTAAGGAAAGCTACAGAACTTTGCCCTGGCTTTCTGAAGCGGCCACTTCTGCCTTGACCTTGTGTCACAAGAATTAAATCTTAGAGGGAGAATTTAGGAGAGCAGAACATCTCAAGGTGGTCAGTGGGATTTTTCACCTTTCCACCAAAGCACCCACACTCTGTAGACCTTGAGTCCCCCATTTTCTGAAATTTCTGGTTCTGGCACTGGTGATCTGCATGCAGTGGAGCAGTTTCTCAGAAGAGGAAGAGTAATTGTAATTGCAGATGTTATTAAAATGTAAATAAACCTGGTTTTGAAATGTATTTTTAATCAACTGTGGAGAGGGCAGCTTGAATCCTCACTCAGGCACTTTCCTGTGAGGTGAATTTGTGCTGAGCAGAGGTGAGATGCAACACCTCTGTGTTGGGCTTGCAGGTGGGTTTTGGAGGGAGGGTGGGAGCACTGCTTCTTGTCCTTTCCCCAATCTGGGAACAAGGGGACCTCTCTCAAAAGCTGGTCTGTGGGCTGGCTCTTTGTTGTGATATTTCTTCCTGGAAATACTTCACCCAATGGGGTGGGAGGGCAGAGAGGAGGGCGTGGTCAGGGAAGGAAGGTGGCAGATCAAAATCCACCCAGAAAAATCATATGAAGACCTTAAGGGTGAAAAGAAGGCAGGACAATCCTACCTCCAGCATAAAGTTTGGACTCTTGGAGGGATGATCGTGGGGGTCTTTTCCAACCTTTGTGATGTAATGATTTTATGGTTCTGTGATTATAATAGTCCCAAGGGAATGGGCGTAATTTGGCCTGTCTTGTCCCACTAACCCAACATGAAGAGCCCATTCCTCAGATCTCTGAGCATTCATTCCTTTCTAACTCATTTTGTCTGCCTGCCATGCCCCTGGGTGCTGAAAATGCTGTTTTCCCCACACATATTGCAAGATTCCCCACCCCAGGGCCATCTTGGGAAGGCAGAAGGGGAGGTAGCCGGACAGGGGCACTCCGCTTCCTGAGGTTTTCCTTGAAAGGGCCAGCATTTTTATGTCCTTGTTTGGAGGGCTTTTATGGGTTCTCTCAATGCTTCAGGTCTTCCTATTTTGGCTTTTCCCCCCCCCCCTTTTCCTGGTGGTAACATGAAGTGTACAAGTCAATACATCTGCAGAAGTACCAGCTGGAAGTGCGAACACTTAAAGTTAATTACAAGCCTGTCAAAAACACAGTAAATTTAAATGGCGATTAATGGCGTTGCCAGGATTGTTTCACTAATTTATGTCTCCCCAGTGATCAAATACCGTGTGACGGTGTGCACGGGCACAGTGAGTGGCAGCGGCACAGACGCCAACGTCTTCGTCTGCCTCATCGGCGACCAGGGGGACACAGGCGAGCGCGTCCTCTACAACTGCATCAACACCGTCAATAAATTTGAAAAAGGCAACGTAAGTTCACACAGCAGCACCTCAACACAAGGTTTTTAAAGCGTGTGATGATTTTATAAATTAATTTTTTTTTTTTTAATGTGTATTTGTACAGTCAGCTGATTTTTTTGCCAGCTCGGGCTAGGGCAGCAGGGAGAAATAAATCTTGTCGACAGAGCATCATAACAGGTTGCAGCTGGAGGGAGGCTTAGGTTGGGGACAGTGTGCCCTTGCTTGATGTATGCTCATGAAAGGGTCTCTTGGTTTGCTCCCCAGATAAGTTCTGACTGCTGAAATTGCATCTTCAGATTGGGGAAGGCTTCCAGGAAATCTTCCAAGAATAAAAGGGAGCCTTTTCCTTTCCATCTAATATAGCAAAAAATTTGGCTCCCTGGGGCAGAGGAAGAAAAAAGCATCGTATTTAATGTGAAAGTCAGAACCCAAAGCCTAATATGTTTCCTTTATAATTCCTCCAGTTTCCCTCAACCATGCTGCACTCAATTTTGTGTCTTATTTTCAAACTGATTTTCAATACATTTTTGTCTCTCCACATCCAGAATGAAGGGGGGTGGAAATGGACTGAAATGAAGACAGCTTATTCCCTGGAAAGCTGGAGATAATGAAGAAGTCAAATTGTAGCTAAAGCCCTTGCAGCATTGGCAGTATCAGCAAGCAAATAATTTGTTGATCTGATCTATAGGGTCAAGCTACTTAATATGTATCCAATTTTGGATCTCTAGGGTCCAACTTAGACTGGTAAAACGTAATCGATATCTCCAGAAGGAGATTTTGAGAATCTGATCACAGACCTCTGCAGATTTCCCATCTCCTGTGTCATTATTTGATTGAAGTTTCAGAGTGGAAAGAAAATGAAGATAAAAAAAGGAGGTCACGTTTTCAAAATAGACCATTGAATTTAGGCTTCTGAAATATGCATTAGCACTTTGAATTTGCCTTTGAGTGTCCAGAATTTCCAATTCTTCACTGAAATCACTGAGCTCTTCTAGACATTAAAAGAACTTTCAAGTATTTCTTGTGCTTTTAAGATCTGTCTGTGGAAACGTGGCAATTACATAGTGTGAGAGTCCATTCCGCTTCTAAATTATATGTAGGTTTGCATAAATCGACTTTGCGAACATCTTTTTTTTTTTTGCCTATGCATTGACATTATAGATATTTTAGTTTAAAAAGTAGGTCCAAGCAGTAAAGGATGGCATTTTGTCATTTGGTGAAACCTGTTTTTGTCAAAATGGTAGCAAAATGAGTCGTGTTTTGGTGCTGAAGACTGTTTCAGTGCAGTTCCAAAGAAAGGTGCTTGGCTTGCAGAGAATACAAATATTTTAAACACAGATGTAGGTTATTTTATGGGATGCTCCATCCTTGTCCAAGTCCACGTTGGGTGAGATTTGGATCCACTTGGTCTGGTGGAAGGTGTCACTGCCCATATCAGGTCCCTTTAAGGTCCCTTCCAACCCAAACCATTCTAGGGTTCTGTGATGTTTCTGTGACATTTATTCACAAAAATAAGTTATAGGCAAACTTGCATGAAGGAGCATAAAAAGGGAAAAGTCATTTTGGCAATCAAATGATGTGATTAATAGTATGCAGATGACATAAACCAAACTGGAACCTATTAGTGGAAAACTGCTCCCCTGGCACAAAGAACTTAAAGCTGGTGAATGAACTGGAGGCTGTTTAAGAATTGATCCTGACAAACTTAGAGCTCATATATTCAAGAGGCTGAATGAGTATATCTACACTGATTAACTCAGATACACTGTTAAAAAGAAATGTTGCTAAGTCTGTACGGTCTCTAATCTACAGCTACTTAAACCAATAGTACCTTGATTACCAATTTAACTTGAAAAGTTGCCTGCAGATGCAAACTAACAGCCTGTGTAGAAAGTAAGATTTAAAGATGCCTCTAAATTAGTTGTTTGCCCTGTTGTGGTTCCAGTTAGTTACTTACTCATTAATTTATATCAGCCATTAATAAGTAAGGTGAGCATCAGGCCTAATGAATTAAATTACATTGACTTGGACTGAGTCAGTGAGGTTTTGATGCCTTAAATCCCCAATTCAGCAGTTTTGAGTGTGTAAGTAGCATTGACATATGTAAGCCCATCATTAACACTTTAAACAGTGGCAAAATGGTTAGCTGCCTTCATTCTGGAGGTCAGTTTGGAGTTCTGGATGATGACATAATTATTATCATTTTAATAAATTTCAGTATTTGCGTAAACACTCCCTTGCCACCGTGCTTTCCGGGAGCTAGCTGGATGTATGCTACCACCAGGTGTGCTTTTGGGAGACGAAGAACAGCCAAAAGACAGTGGTTATCCTGCTCTTACCTAAGCAAGGCATCTCAGCCAGATGGCAACCACAGCAGTCATGTCTCCTTGTTGGGCTAAGCGCTGCAGATATGCTGTTTGTTTACACCCAGTATTTACCATGCCTGTGCCATGTGTGTGCATCAGTACATGTGCCGCAGATACTTTTGTCTGGCCTGGTTCCCAGAGGAGTAACTCGCTTTCTGAATGCTTTTCTCTTCCCTTAGCCATCAAGGACTGTTGGTCCCAGTGAGCTCTGGGGTAACAGAGCTCTGCTCTTGAGAGGCCATCCCTTGGGCTAATCTCTAGGTTGGTTATTTGAGCCTGTTCTGGGAGGGGGGGGGGTGGGAAAGAACAAAAAAAAGACATAAAATCCATGTCTGTTGTGGGATATTGAGGGTATTTATCTGCTGGGTTAGGTTCACACCACCCTCCAAACACAACTCATGGAGCAGCTGGAATACCCCTGTGCAGTCCTGCCCATACTGATGTGCCAGGAAATTAAATGGGCTTAAATTGTGCTCGGTAATCAATGCTGTCTGACTTTAACACAGTGTAATGTCTTTGAACTGTACCTCCAAACACCTCTGTAGTTTTGGTCTGAAGTGACCTACTTCTGACTTCTCAGAAAGCTTATAGCTGAGCCAGGGTTTGAACTTGGATTTCCTGCCTCTCTGTATGAATTTCTTAACAATCAAATTACTTCTGTTTTTTTACAGTTGTGGAGGGCATGAAATGACATGGGAGATTTAAAATGCTGGTGGATCATATATTTACAAATCTAACCTTACACATCTAGCACAAATATTCAGGCTTTTTATTCTTTGGTAAACTTGTACTTTCTCCCTCATCTTGTGAAGAATTGTCTTGCAGCGCGCTGATGATGTTGGTTTGATTGCAATAATAAATTTGGGTTGTTTGTTTGCTTTTAAGGAGAAATATTGCATTACCTTTTTTATTCTCCTCCTCAAAGGCTGATGAATTCTTCGTTGAAGCAGTAACGCTGAAGCAGGTGAGGAGGGTGAGGATAGGGCATGATGGCAAAGGAGGAAGCAGTGGCTGGTACCTTGCCAAAGTGATAGTGAGGGAAGAAGGACAGCCAGAAAGTGAGGCTGTGGAATTCCCCTGCTACAGGTACTGGAAACAATGCTTGCAAATTAAGTCTTTGTTTATGCATTTGCCAGACTTTGAAGAGCCTAGTTGTTGGTCCATGACTGGAAATTTCTGAGCACAGCTTAATCCTTTTCATTTATGCATTCGTTCACTTATTTTTGCTAAGCCTGAAAGCAAAGAGTGTGTTTTGGGAGGTTTAAGATACAATTAACTCCCCTCAACAAATGACCAGCAATCTGGATTGTGAACCTCTCTGCAATTAGCTCCATAATGCAGAGAATTTCCAAAAGACAAAGCACAACCTTCCAGTACCACACCCAGTGTCACTGCAATTGCCTGCTGCAGAAACACACTCTGCAATCTGCTGGTGTTACTGCATGTGTGGAACGAGGTTCTGGTCCCTCACATGCGCATCCCATCTTTCTGGGAGCAATGGGATGCTATTTTTGTGTTGGGAGCATGAAAAATTGTTACGCTGCCATCTCGAGAGCTCCTTGCATGAGGGGAAATGCGTATCATGCAGACAGAGACAGTGGTAGAGCAGAGGGCTGTGGCTTACCCCTGTGCGTGAGTTACAAATGTAGTCTTCTCTTGCCTAGACAATCAAGTGTCCAAAAGAAATGTGCTGTACTGAGGCTGCCTGGGGGGAACAAGGTGCATGATCTGTCTTGGCACTAACTGGGGTCTGCCTCAACACTGCAGCACAAATTAGCAAGAACTGGGTGAAAACATTAGAGATTAACTGCAGTGTAGTTTAGAGTCCCACTTACCCTCTCAGGATGTCCACCCTGTAGGATGGTCGTCCACTGAGCTCCATTTAACAACACCAAGTACTTGTTCCAAAAAATCATCTCCCAGGGATAAGTGGAATTGTGAAACACAAACACAATTATTTTAAAATTGAAGACAAAGGTAAAGCCTCTAAGCTGGTTACTTGTCTCTTGTCTTGGAAGAACTCCACTATAATGAGGGGAGTCAGCCAAAAACAAAACAGGAGCCAGCCCCAGCCTCTTGGCGTTGCTAAAGCCACGTCACATCAGAGAGCAAACTCACCAGGGAGACAGCATGGAGCAGCAGATGCAATGTCATCTTGGTTGTGAAAAGCAAGCCAGTTTCTCCCTTTTCAAAGAACAAACAGCCACATAGTCATTGCTGCCTTTTGATCCATATTTAACAACCATATGTTTTACTGAGTTAAGCAAGCAAGCTAGACAGGTTTTTCCTTGGACATGAAGTGTCCACGTGAAGGGCTGTTTTGCTCAGGCTCCTCAGAGATATTTCTGTGTCTAACTGCACCGTGCAGCTGGCTCATTTTAGAGATCTCCTTTTTGAATTGTCTCCTTATGTGACTGCTAAACTGGGTGTCTTCCATCAGCTTGGAGTGATAACACCCTTTCCCTTAGGTTTACACCTGTGGATCAGGAGCACCAGTGGGCATTCCCCTCAGGCCAGGGACGGAAAAAGGACGGAGAGAAAAAAACCAAAACCTTATCCCCAAAATATTCATGGTGTTCCTTCAGGCTTCAGGTCACCAGCGATGGAATTCCACTCTTCTTATCTTTCTAAATGTCTCTTTTTCCAAGTGATATCAGTGCTGTTTGTGTGGCTTTATTTGCTGTCCTTGTGCCAGCATTATCTCTTTCCTCTCAGATTGAGAAGGTGACATGACTGATCGCCATCAAGCACAGGGACAGCTGCTCCCTCTCACTCCCTTTGGTGCCCATGTCTCCTGAGAGACTGAGGCATCATCGCAGTGTACGGGTGTCGTCATGGAGTCTGGAGAGATCTGAGGGCGAAGGTGCTCACCCACTGCATCCTCCATGTGAGGGACAGGCATTTCCTTGGCCTGCAGCATTTGGATGTTCCTCTCCACTCCTGTAGGCCAAGGACAGCTTATGTCCTTGCTCCTTTGGTAGGAGCTCAGGGAGTCCGGCTCCACCCAGCTCTTCAGAGGCAAGTTGTTGAAAAAGACTTGTCCAAGAAGAGGCAATTCTAGTAAGGTTAGTCAGAGACTCCATCCAAGGGGTACACCAGGGAAGATTCTCTTTCTGCTTGGCCAGTAGACATGCTGTTCTCACTGCCTTTATCTCCAAGACTCGATTAACTTCCACTCCTCTACACAGCACAATTGCAGGGTCTGGAGAAAACACCTTTTGCTGCTGGGTTCATACTGAAAGCTACTCCATTGACCTTGTGACTCTCAGCTGCTCCTGTGAGACAGCTAGGGAACAAAATGCCTTCCAGCAGAAACACATCTCACCTGTGCAGAAAGCTCCACATGCTCCTTACCTCTGTGCAAACCAGGCTACAGCTGCACACGGGGAGCAGATACTCTTATCAAAAATCTGCCTGATCAGTTTCCACTCTAACTGATGTCTTGACTTAGCCTTATAAACCTTCAGTGCGTAGAACTCATTGAAGTCCCTGTTCTTGCTATTTACATATTCATATACACAACTATGTTTTGCCTTCTAACTTGAAATCTTTTCTGTGACTCCACAGGATCATCTATTCATTAGTAATCACAAGAGCTCTGTAAGAAGAACTGTCTTTGTAGTACAAGGGAGCCAGCAGAGATAAAGGGAAGCTAAGTGGATTAATTGTGAGTTTGTGTCAGATTCAGGAAGAGCACTGAGAAATAACAACTCCCAGGCCTGTGCTTTCAACTCTTTAAACAGTTGGCTTAGAGTCAGTGATTTTTAAAGTGGTCATTTGATCCTTGCTTGCAAGAAGTAAATGCAAGTTACTTCCCCGAGAGTTATTTGCAGAATTACTAGTACATCACTTGGGTGCAGTACTATTCCTCCCTTACGGTGACATGGCATTGTAGTATCCATGCTTTTAGGAACTGAATACTGAATCATTCAGTGGCATCACTGAACAGTTTATACCTTGTAACATCTGATGTGGTTTAGGTATTGTGATGATGAATACTGCTGCAAAGCTCAAAATTAAGGGAGTTCACCTTTTGCCCCAGAAATGGAGCCAAACTTTTTTGGAGATCAGAACTGAGTTCTGCTGATTTCATTGACTCCTCAAAGCTCTCTGGAAGTCCAGGAATGGACTAGCTGACATGCTTTAAAGCAGCCTATTTTTTATAATATTTGTTTCCCAGACAGAAATGAATTTTCAATCAGACGAAGTCATGAGTCTGTGATAGGATAGAATTTTGCACGCTATAAATCATTACAACTCCTCTGGAATCTTCAGTGATATGTCGTTAAATTTTTTTTCTAAGCATATGGTCCCCACCATCCTAATTTTTATCCAGCACAAGCATGAGGGAACATTGTTAATTCTCTGAAGAACAGCAGACAGACCATGAATGGGATGATGCACTAGGAGACTCCTGCAAAAAGAACATTTATTCAAGCAAATGCCAAAAAATGTTCATCATACAAAGGAGCCAGAGAAACCTCCTTTTCTTGCCTAAAAATAAACTGAAATGTCTATCTCTTTTTACACATTTTTGTATATAGGTTATATTTAAAGGCACACACACATACATATGTGCCTCTGAATCTAATGGATGTGCCAATCATTCTAATTGCACTCAGGCTGGATTTCAAATGTTGTATATGATGTTATACCATATTTTTTCCAGTGGTCACCTGACTCTCTGATCCTCCAGAAATTCTTTCTGGAGTGGCTTTCATATCATATTTCTGTCCTCTTTGAGTTATATTGGTCATAAAGCATCTCTTTAAAATCAAGGATGTGGCACAGGACGCGACTACACCCTTGCAAAACCCACAGTGGCATGTGGATTACATTCACTGAAATCATATAAAGGCTCTGATAAAATAAGAGATTTTGACATGCCTTTTGTACTAGGGATATGACGGCACTGCACTGAAATATTCTATTATCTGCAGCCAGATGTGTTTATAATGTGTCAATCCATTTGTGTTGGGTGTAAGACTATAAACCCCTGGTTTCAATCTGCTGCTCAGTGATATGCTGTTGGAATTACACTGAAGTGAAATTAGGATATTGATGGATATGTGATGAAGGAAAGGGATGCAGTGCCATTGCTCATCCAAATATTTCCTCTGTCACTAATCTTCTCGAAAAAATAGTGCTTCTGCCACTTGTGGCTGTTTTCTTGGCTGAAACAGCACAAGGAGCTTTAAACCACTTCTGCTGATAAACCTCCCTCTTCCTCCTCCAGTCCAAGACATGCTCCTTGTCTTGCCATCAGTACCTGCCAACAGTGGTAGAGAGAATTTCTTTATGTCAGGGTGTGTCCTGCTTTTCTGATTTGCTTTTCTCCTCTGTCCTCACTGCTGAAGCAGTTAGCATTTGCTGTGCTGCACACAGAGATCTGTTTCTTGTGGTATGTATTTTTATCCTGCCACCTCAGAGCAGGATTCAGTGTTATCCCAGATACTGCCAAAACATCAGCAATGGCAAAGGTGACAGAAAACAGCAGCATGTCCACTGGCAACAGAAACAGCAGCTTGCAGGGCACAAAAACCAGGAGAGCAGAAGTGTGTCTGCCTTGTGAACTTCTGCCTTCCTGAAGGCCATGCTGAGGTCAGTGGTCCTGGGGTGATAGAATTCAGGCTTGAATTTTGTGGGTCCTCCCAGTTAACATCCATGTACACAGAAGCATCTTGACTTTTGGGATGACGTGATCCCCTAGCCATTGGATACCTGTCCAAGGATGTGAATCCTGAGCCAGCATCAAGAACTATGTGATACAAAGGTATTAAGGATCATTCTAACAGGTAAAATAACCCCAACCCACCCCAGCCCCAAAATATCAATAAAGGCTTCCTTTCTTAAGACAACATGACGTCTTAGCATGCTCTCATTGCAATCTACCCTTGCTCAATTCTTGACATCAGCTTCATGGTCTTCCCCACAGATTTTTCTGCTCCTCTATCCCACTACACCCCTCAGCCTCCTCTGAGGCACACCACCATATCTGATGCCCTCACATGGTGATGTGTGATCATCACATGTTCATGTGTTTGTCATCTTCATGCTCACCAGCTGATCTTTTAGCCCTGTCCAAGGCCACCTGCACAAGGCCAGCTGCTTTACAGAGAGAAAGGGAAGAGTACGGGGTAGAGTGCATACCCGACAACCTCCCAAAGCTAAGAGGGAAGCTGGGGCTGGAGGTGTGTGTCCGTGTGGTGGGTCTCCTGTGCACCTTTTTTGCATGACAACACTGCTGCTCGTGCCTCCAGGACCTGGCTAGCTCTAGCTCATGTTTGCATTTCTTTCCTGTTGCTGCTTTTTTTTGCATGGTTTCTTTGTACTTATTGTTTTCCTCTGGTTGGGAGGAGAGGGAGAAGATTGAAAATAATATAATATTCCTTCAGATGGATGAAGGGGAGACGTACCATCCTGGGTCTTCCAAAATATCTAGTCCAACTGGTGATGACTGTGAGCTGTGCTGGCTTTTCACCAGTGAGGTGCCTTAGGTTTGATCCAGCTCTCAGGAGCTCTCTTTGTTCGTGTCCCCAAGTCCTGGTTATAAGGGTTGTTTTCTGGTTTCCATACGTGCTGACTCACTGTCAAAGATAGAAACTTTGATGGGAAGGGAGTTCCCCTCCTTTTTGGCACATGGGTCAGCCAAGGACAATGTGTGTGTCTCAGTTACACTGTGGGAAGCCCACAGGGTACATGGGCTGCATGTGTTTGTGCAGAAACAGATCTGCTGTGGTCCAGTGTGGCTACCTTTAAAAAGAAAGTTTCTGGGCATTTGTTTTTACTCCTCCTGGTCCTGGGAATTGTTAAAGCCATTTGAATACTCCGTGTGACCTGCCAGAGAGTGCTCATTTGTCCTTTTCTCGCCCCTGCTGGTTTGAAACAGTATTTTTAGCTGCAAAAGGTGCTGCTGTAGATAGATGTGTACCTGGGAACAATGAGCATTCTGGGAACTGCTCCTGCTCTCACAGCACCACTGTGGGAAACCTGACCCTAAACAGATGCTTACAGGAATATACTGAGCACTGCAGCAATCTGGGATTGAAGAGGAAAGCGAGAAACTTCTGGCAGGGCCCTGGCTGTTTTCATGCAGTGGTTGATGTAGGGCACGTGATGGGGTTGGGGCTGCAAATCCTTCACCCCTGAGGCTGAAGGAGCAGCTGTGAAGGTTACCAGGTTAGCAATTGGTTCCCCTCTGTCTTGAGAGGGGACTTTTGGAGGGAGACTGAAGAGGGAACTTCTGAAAAGGGCATGTAGTGGTAGGATAAGGAGGAAATGATCTTAAGCTGAAGGAGGGCAGAGAGATTAGATATTAAGAAGAAATTCTTTACTATCAGGGTGGTGAGGCCCTGGCACAGGCTGCTCAGAGAAGCTGTGGCTACCCCCCCCCGGAAGTGTCCAAGGCCAGGTTGGACGGGGCTTGGAGCACCCTGGGATAATGGAAAGTGTCCCTGCCCATGGCAGGCAGTGGGACTGGATGGTCTTTTGGGTCCCTTCCAACCCAAACCATTCTATGATTCTAAGATTTTTCTCTCAGAATTTTTTCCCTTGAGATCATGCTACAGTTTGCTTTGTGCCCAGTTCCTCTTCTTAATTAGTCTAGTTGGATCTTTAATGTTGAAAAACATAGAAAAGCCTTTCTTTTTGCTGATGCCCGCTGCCTCCACGTACCCAGTCCTAGAAATGGGAATAACACAATTCATCCCCTCCCTCTAGTAGTAGAGGCTGCAAGTCTTTCTGGTCAACGATGGTCAGTGCTTTCAAAACACTAAAACTGCCTCTTCACAGGAATAACTTGTGGTTGTGGAGTTTGTGCTTTTCAGACAGACGGACATCACAGCAGATGCTTATCTACTGCGAGCAGAGCTCTCATGGTCCCTCTTCTTGGAAAAATTGAGGTTTATAATGTGGCTGCCGTATGGTCTGGTCAAGTTCCTGCTAAGATAACAGAGATACAGAGCCCTCTAAAAACATATTTTTGATGGTGGTGTGGATTTGGGCTATGTGTGAAGCCAATGTAGATTTTGAAAGGTCTAACAGGTGCTAATTATTCAAAGACAACTTCTTTTTGTAAACCAGATGGCTTGACAAAAATGAGGACGATGGTCAGATTGTCCGAGAATTAGTGCCTGCTGGGGAGTCACCGTTGCTAAAAAGTGAGTTTAGCTTGGAAAACAGAAGATCTGGGTTCGAGTTGTACATGGATGTGTTTATTTGCTTTATTCTTCTTAATAATTCTTGTCAGTTACCAGTAAATCTACTGGGCTTTTTTTACCATTCTTATGCAAGAAGTTGCAATAGGTCGTGCTGCAAGAAATGCCTCTGACTCTTAAATTCTAGTTTATGAATTGGATTAATTTGTATAAAAGAGCATAATTGCAACATTATATACGTAGAAAGAAACTTCGATTTTTAATGTTGTGATTTGTTTAAGAACTGCCTATTTGTATATCTTGCTCCAAAGGGTCTTGAATTTCCACTATTTTAGTAGAGTGAATTCCATCAAATAACTGCATTCTCAGAAGAAAACCACCAAAAAAATTATATTGTACTACTCTGGAGAACCAAGGCTCCAATGCTACAATTTTCTTTATAAAATGGTGCTTGCAGAGCACAGCTTGTTTCGTTAAAAAAAAAAAAAAAAGAAGTCAAAGTTATTGAATTAAATTGTAAGTATAAAAATAGTGAAATAATCCCATTTGCCTAAGTGCATTTCTATGGCTTGGGTAATCATCTAAGAGCGAGAGGGAGGCATACAGAATATTTTATGCTCACTGGTGTAGCTAAAGTGTAAGTAACCAAAAATACTAGTGTATGCTTACTAGTATTGGATCTCTCATTTTTTGGTGAAAAATTCCAAGGGGTAACAGCTTCTCCAGTGTGGCCCTAAAATGCTGAATACATGAATGGAGGGCAAAGTCCTTTCTGTGTCTGTATCTGGAGCTTCCCTCCCCTATATCTTGTTTGAAGCCAATTGCTTGGCTGGGCACTGGAAATGCCACTCACATGTCTGTGTTTTGTACATTGATCTTACTCCAGATGTCAGTTATCACATCAGCGTGAAGACGGGAGATATCCCTGGTGCCAGCTCAGATTCCAGGGTTTTCATCAAACTCTATGGTGAAAAAGCAGACTCCAGCAAAGAGCCTCTCTTAGTCTCTGATAATGATCTAGGCAATTATTTTGAACGTGGTCGAGTGGATGAGTTTACCCTAGATATGATGGATATTGGAAAGGTAAGAATTAATTGCAGGTGGCTCTATACTTTGTGCAAGTGTCTGAATTCAGAATCAAAATAACACTCAATATTGAATGTGATGAAAGAACCTTTCATCTTTACATTGGATATTAGGAGACAAATTTTACATAGGTTTTACACCAGTAATCTATTGTGCATGCTGGCATGTGAGGAGTGTTTTAAGTCTATAGTTAAATACACATATAGATTATTTACATGAACACAGTGGAAGAACACAGTGCCAGGGTAAGAAGATTGTTAGACATTAAGCAAATTCTGTTGTGTTGCGTTTTTTTCCCTGCCCTCTGGGTTTTTGTTTGCTTTTTTCAAAGATCAACCGAATACTGATTGGGCACGATAATGTGGGTCTCCGGTCCGGCTGGTTCCTGGCCAGTGTCCAGATCACAGTTCCAGTCCAGGGAAGGCAGTACATGTTCCCCTGCAACCGATGGCTTGACAAGGATGAGGCTGATGGCAGGGTGGAGGTGGAGGTCTACCCAAGTGAGATTTTGCCTACTGAGAAGTGTAAGAGAACATGTGCTGTGTTTAGCTAGGGCTAAATATGTATTGCTCCTGTTCTTGAGGACAAGGTCACCACTGTGTTAGGCACTACAACCAAAAGTCACCATCGCTATGAGCTTATATTGGTGAGGAAAGTAAAATATTCTCCTCATGTTTTTTAAAGGGGTTGGGAAAACATTACAGAGATTTTCATCTCCATTTCCTGAGACCATATGAAAAATTTACATCCTGGGCAGCACAGCACAGCACAAGACAATGTACTTCCTCACTGCAATATCAGAGGGTTCTGCTTTTTTCTACATTTGTCTGCCCCAGTCCTTTTTTCTCTTCATGCACAGGCACATGTCCCATCCTGTCTTTATTACCCCGTTTCCTGGAAGGGAGAAGCTTTTTGATAAATAAGTGCCAAATCCCTACTGGCCACTTGACTTTTATCAGTAGACCCATTTTCTTCTAAGGCTACAGTTAAAATTTGCCGTCAGATCCTGAGAAAGAATGCTGTGTTTTTCCCCTGCTCTCTGTAACTCCCTCCCTCGTACTGTACTAAGGAGACCATTCAACCACTCTATAGTTAGTACGGAAACAAAATTCCCTTTTAAGGCTCTGTTTTGCACCCCTCTGACACTGGCTTACTACTTGTAAAAGGAAAACTATTAGGTTAGTCCTCAGTGAAGAGTTCTGTTATCTCACATTTAGATTGGATAAGGGCAAATGGTCGGCTACGTGGACATTTGTTAAGACAAGTTAATTTAATTTCGAACCTGAGCCCCCGGGAATGTTGTTATCTGAGTTTCTCTGCTGATTTAATTGCTTTATTTTTGGACTAGTGATAAACTATGAGGTGTCTGTAGTTACTGGAGACGTGCGAGCCGCAGGCACCAATGCCAAAGTCTTCATGCAGATTTATGGTGAGACTGGCAAAACGGAATTGATCATCTTAGAAAACAGATCCAACAACTTTGAAAGGGGAGCCACAGATATCTTCAAGGTATGATGAAGGCAGTCACTGACACTTCTAAGAGGGGAAAGAAATGATCAGCCAAAGCTGAGACATCAATAGAATAATTGGCCCAACGATACAAAAAAAAAAAAGACTTTTCAAGAAAATTGCAGGTCTGGCGGTATCTACTGTCCTCTACCCATAGTTTTGGAAGGCTTTTTATTTCTTTTATGGGGTTTTGTGTTTTGTGGAGGGACTTTCATCTTCTGAGGGGCTGTTAGCAAAGCTGTCATTGAAATTTATGATCTAATAGCAGTATTTGTTTATATTTACTTTCAAAAGGATCTCAGAAGGCTTTAAACTTTGGGCCTGACCACATGTTATTGCCAATTCTCATTGTGTAGCTGGGGAAAAAAACCCCACACTTGTATAAAAATATAGGGAATCCCAGGTTTGCCCGTGGTCACACACACCATTAACTACGGGTACTGATGTCAGCCCTGCGAAGGTTTGCAGCTGTAATTCCTGTGAATGTGTGAATGCCCCATGGATTTTACAGTGCCTGTAGCGCTGTTCCAGTGGGCACTGCACAGTCCTGGTGCTCGAGGTGCACAGCACAGTCCTCCAGGTACCAGGATGGTCAGAAGTCAGGTTTATACTGCAGAGCCCACACCTCTTTCTGAGCAGCCCAGCAGTAAAGAGAGTGTTTGGAGGGGTGAGAAACCTCCGACGTAACTCAAGGGAGTGAGCCAGGACTTGGATAATCCAGCAAGAGGTCCTGGGCTGATGAGGCCGAGCAGCAGGTGTGGACCACGACATGGTCGGGCATCGTCACCCTTTTGGACCAATGTTCTTTTCTGCCTTGTGAGCTTGGAGTTTCTGTCCAGAGAATCCATGGTTTGGGAGAAATGAATGGTCTTTGCACTTGCCCTGATGTGGGATCAGAGCAAAGACAGGATGCTCTGTCAGGACACATCAGAGCCACATCCTCCTGTACTGAAGGAGAGACCAACATCTGGACAGTGAAGCAGAGAGTCCAGATGGAAGCAGGATTTAAGGCACATCTGTCATATGTGCTCACAGTACAAGGCTTGGCACAGCAGTGCCTTATGAATTTGCAGTCCCACAGAGGGTGGATCCATCTCAGCACAGTTAAGCTTGAAGGTAATTGCTGAAGCTCCCCTGAATCATCAAGACTAGGATATCCTTCCTGCTGTCAGTGGCCAAATGGAGGTGCCTTTATCCACAGCTTTACTAGTTTTGTAATGCGTATTTTTGAGATGAGTTCACCTCCTCCTGCCTCATTTTCTTGCTTTACTGAATGGAGTTACTGATGTTTATCCATTTTTAATGAGTTTTTGGGGATTTGAAATGACTAGTGCCTTATAAATGTTTGCTTTTTAAAAACCTTCTATAATTTTAAGATTAGGTTTCTCCAATTTTAAAGGAAATAAGCTTTATAAAATTTATGAGTAAGATCTATTAGCCAATATCAGATTTATAATAAAGCCATATGTACAGTGTTCTGTTTACATAGCTGTGCTTATATCCTCTCCCTGATATTTATTGCCAGATTTGAAAATTATGCCCATTTCTGTGATTTTTTTATAAGCACACAAGGCAGAAGATCTGGAGCATTAATAAACAGATCCTCTATCTCTTTCACTATATGAATATTTACAAAAAGAACGTGGGCAAAAATAAGATTCTGTGGGCTACATGATAATAGGAAATGCCATCAGTCATGAACAAGGCATGCAGGATGATTATAGCAAATCTAAGGGTAAAGCCGTGTAAGGAAAGATACATTCTTTATGTCAGGACAGTGGGATCAATTTCAGTTTTCTGATAAGCATCTTGTGTGCAATTGATTTTGTTTTAATCTACAAAACACTTCTAAACTAAAACCTTACATGCCAGGTTCCAGATTTCAGCCTGAAGCATGTGTTTGCGAGTTTTATAACATAAACACTGCATAACAGCATAAGCAATCATCAAGAACAAGTCATGGGTTGTTGAAGGATCATGTGGAGTAAAGTCTTCTATCCAACTTCATTACGTAGTAATCTGGACAGATAATCTAAACCAAGAAGGTATTTGTCTGCTGTGATGACTAGAGGGATGTAAATCTTCTTACTGATCAGCCGTCTGCCACTGAAGCACTGTAACCACTAATGATTGCATCCTCTCTGTACATCAGCAAAGTGAGAAAATACTTCTCTAATTTTCCAGTTGAGAAGGAAGGAGAAGGGCCCTCCAAACCCATGGTCTGAGACAGAGATCAGGTTATATGAGTTAACTGCCTTTTCACTGCACCATTATTGCTTCTTGCTGGGTTCATATCCTGTGCTGAGTATGAAAGGCATCTTATTATTAATTTTCAAGATACCTCATGCACTGAGAATCTGTAAAAACCTGGTGTGGTATTATCATATCATATCATCTTTAGTGACAGCACAGAGACAATACAGGTAAGGAGAGGAGTGAGGAAGTAGGGAGCCAAATAAACACAGATTTAGATCCTCTCCTCACCACGGCTGCTCTGAATGTCTTCAGCTCAGTGCATTCCGATGAGATTTGGTAATGGAAAGTATGAAATAGTAAAGCAGAAAGGAAAAAATAAAGGTAAACTTGCATTAAGAAATTGTTCTTATCCTTGCTCAGATATTTTGTGTGATAGAGGATCGTGCTCCTCATTTTTGAGAATGCGCTTTATGAAATTAAGGTTGTCTTCTATCCCCCTGGGTGCTGACTTTCCCTTGGTGGCAGAGAGAGGCTGCAGACGTTGGCAAGATTTATAAGATTCGGATAGGCCACGACGGGACAGGCATTGGGGATGGCTGGTTCCTGGAAAGTGTCACGTTGAAGCGCCTGTCGGGGAAAGCAAAGGAGTCTGACAAAAAGAAGAAGAAAAAGAAGTCTGATGAGGAGGAAGAGGAAGACACCAAGGCAGAAGGAGGGATGGATGTCTACACCTTTGTGGCACATCGCTGGCTGGCTAAGGATGAAGGGGATAAGGAGCTCGTGGTGGAGCTGGTGCCTGATGGAGAATCTGACCTGGAGGGTAAATACCAGAGGGAACGTGTGTGTGTATGTGTGTATCCTGCCTCTGCACAAAGGATGATAACCACACTGCGCTGCTTGGCAGGACCATTTATCCCCCACAACCACACCGTTGCCCCAGGCATGGACTGTATCTTACCCCATGCTGTGGTGGATCAAGTTAGGGAGGAAGAGGATGGCGGGTAAACTAAGGCAGAACATAGAGGGGACAGCCTGAAATCAGTATATACTAAAGGACTTCTATAGGGTTCACCAAAGGTCGTCTGGGGCACTTGGATCAAGAGTCCCAGAGGTTACCACTGTGGCTGAGAGTTTAGCAAGATGTAACTGTTGTTATGGCCAAGGAGATGGGCTGATGGAAGACAGATTTCCTCATGTTTTAAGATAGATGCCAACAAACTCCAGGCAAACTCTTTCTGTGCTGGCATTTCAGGGGTTACACACTTTCACAGTGAGACACGGATTCAATGAAACACGGCCAGTTCTGGGGTCCTTCTGACCTGCCTTTGCAATTTCACTTGCAGAAAATACATATGAAGTCCACGTTCTCACTGGGACTGTGTGGGGGGCTGGGACGGATGCTAATGTCTTCTTGAGCATCTATGGCATGGAAAGAGGAGACACGGGTGAGCGCCAACTGAAAAGGTCAAATAACCTCAACAAGTTTGAGAAAGGACAGGTAATGCATGAACTCCACTCACTCAAGCGAGAAGAAGGCTGGCAGGGTTCTCTCGGTTGACTTGCTGGCCATTCAATACAGTCTCTTCTCACTTCTTTCAAATGTGTTTTACTTCTGAAATACATTATATAAAGCAAAATGCCTCAAAACATTTTCCAGGGGAGATTCATTTGAATGATAAGCTGAACAACACTTCTGTGTTGGAATCACCTTCTGCATCTACTTCCTGTAAACATTCTGGTAGTAATGCTTCTTTTCAGGAATACTTAAAGCTTACAAACTTTAAATTAATATTGGAGGGTATTTGTGGGGCAGTTCAAGTATGTACATATTTAGATGCAAATACTATTCTAAATGTTCTAGCCAACAAGCCAGGGAATAAAAGCAGTATTACACAGTGTGCTGTAATTACATTATAATCCAATCCAATTAAAGATCATCTCTTGTATGTTGAGTATTTGCTATAAAAACATTATGAACAATTAACAAGCTACTGTTATAGCCAGGAGTTTTCCAAGGAATAATTTTGAAGAACAAAAAATTATAGAAGCAAAAAGCAGCTGTGGAAAACTTGCAACCACAAAAAAAAAAGAGCCTAAGTTTGTTAAATAAGCTGTTAGCTGTGATTTATGAGCTTGGCACTGGTGAAACTCCAACCTGCACATGGTTCTTCATTCAGTGGGAAGAGCTCCAAGCTGCAAATGTAATGCTCCTTACTCTTGGGAGTACAAACCCAAAGTCTACCAACATATTAATCACATTAAGATGTTTAAACTGTTATGATAACAAGGACCATCCTGTCACACTAACACAGTTAATAAATTATCTTCTTGGTTGTGGTAAATGACAAAAGGAAGAAATTCTGAAATATTTGAAATAAAGCATATGGGCTGTATTTTGGGGCTGTCCCATGCAGAGCCGAGTTGGACTCCGTGATTCTTGTGGATCCCTTCCAACTCTGGATATTCTAAGATTCCACATAGAGGTGTGCAGGAGAATTTCCATGGAGTCAACATGTTTTTGTCCAGTTCCAGATTCAGTCTGTGGGAAAATACTAAGCCTGAAAGGAATGATATCTAGCAGAGAGAAAAACTATAGGAATCTGAAACTGGGATGAGGTAAAGAAAGGAGTGAAGGGGTAGGCAGCTCCAAGGCTGTTACTGCCTTGTAGGAGACAAACATGAGTGTTAATGGGAGACCTCGCAACTCTGTCGCTATTTTTGTACACCCACACAAAGAGTACAAAGAGAACCTACAAATAGCTATTTTTTAATGGGGAAAAATATTACCCTTGGCCATTTACTGCCTTTCTTTCCTTTTTTCTTGGAAACACAGTCATTTGCCTCTTGCCTCCTGTGCAGGTAGATGTGTTCACCATCAAAGCCATTGACCTGGGAGAGTTGAAGAAGCTGCGAATCCGCCACGATAATTCTGGTTCTAGGCCCAGCTGGTTCCTGGAGAGGGTAGAGATTATTGACCTCAAAGAGAGCACCACGTGAGGAGCCTGTTGCGCCCTTTTCTTGTGGTCAGAAAAGGGGCCACGTTCTCAGGAGCCTGCAGAGGCGTGGGGAGGCAGAGGAGATGCAGAAGGGCATCACTGCAGCTCCTCACCAGCTTACAGGGAATGGGCATCCTTTGTGAGCCTTGTGGTCACTGTGCCATGATACAGAGCATGGGACCATTCTGGGGTACCTGTGGGGGGGTTTTGCAGTCCCAGCACCTTTGTGACTTGAGAATCAGCAGTGTTTGAAAGGAAACCTCAGCTTTTTTCTGTTTCTCCAGGGAGGGACTCATCTCTCCCTCCTGGAGCAGAGGCTGCACTCAAACATTTCCTTTCTAGGCCCCACTTTGGAAGACTCTGAGCTCACATTTTGTTTGCCTTTTGTACTTAATGTAAATGTCTGGGCCAAAAGAAAATTCTGATCTAAGCAAACTCTCGTGATTTCCACAGACAGCTGGATCTAAACCTGAAATACAGGCTTGCCTTTGAGCTGGAACATGCTGGAAATCACACGCTTAAAAGTTGCACAATGCTCTGATGGATGGGACCACTCATAAGGACAAGATGGGTCCAGTCTGCATAAACATAAAATGCCTGGGAGACTGGAGGTTCCTTCAAGTTACTAAACTTTTTCTGGGAGTGAAATTAAAATGAATCAATCATGTGGGGCTGGCAGCCCAGAAACAGCGCTTTGTAGTATGTGCTCCCTAACCTATTTATGGATTTAGTTCCCAAAAACACCAGATCTCAAGGATGAAAACAGATGTATTGCTCAGCTTTGAGTAATCTTGTTGTTTTATTTTTTTCTTCAAGTAGCCTCTGATCTGTGCTTTTTTATGTTATTAAAGCCTGTGAAGTCCTGTGTAAGCGTCGGGTGCTGCTGTCATTTTGTAGGTATTATTTTCCATGCCAGAGGTGGTTGGCAGTCGAGGAAGATGACGGTCAGATTGCCAGGGAGCTGGTCCCAGTGGATGAAGCATTTGTAAAGAAAGATTCAGAAAATGACAGCCAGTCTCCTGCAACTTTGGGCCTGGAACAGAAAGGTGGAATATATATGTTGGCCTTGTATTTCTTCCAGTGTGGGGTTGGAAAGGAACCAAGTTGTTAGTGCTGTTGAGGGCATTAGCAGTTATCAGTAGCAGTTACTCATTGAGTTGTGAGTAACTTTGCCCCAAAATGAAAATTTCAGATCTGAGTGAAGTGTCAAGTGTGTGTCAGACTCCGAGTGGACCTTCCTCATTTTTAGTCGATTTAATCATCTTGCAAGATTGGACCCAAAGTGACAAAGCTAGGAAGATGGGTAACGTGTTCAGTCATCATTTTTGAACTGAAATGTATATTGGTGGCTAATAGCTAAGGAAAAAATCTCATTCACTTCACATCATGGACTGGTTAAACATGGAATGGTTAAACATTCCAACATGAAACTGAGCAGAGAGAAAACACACCCAGAGAAAGGGAAGGGACCTAAATTTATCTCACTTTCCATCTTGATGCTTGCTTCCTCCAAAATAACTTTGCCTCACTTGTAAATAATTTTGCATGGTAACCACAGAGCAGAGACACACTCCTTGGTCCAATCCTGCAAGGTGCTGAGTGCCAAACACTTCCACTGGTTTCATAGCCAGTGAAAGGTTTTAAATTCTCCCCTATTTCCCCCTCAGATGCTTTTAAATATATGAATAATTCCCAAAAGCTGTGTAATCAAAAAAACTCCACGAAGTGTTTATCCCTTTGGTTCAGAAGGATGTGCTGGTTGACCAGCATCTTGGAAAGATATGTCTAACTAGGGAGGAAATATTCCATTTTGGAAATCTTGAGGTTACAGCAGCTTAGTGAAGACCATATTAGACTTTTCCACCTTTTTTATGAGTTTACTGCACTTTCTAGACCATGGTGCAGTAGAAACCTCCCTATTGATGCTGTTCTGAAAGGTCTGTTTGTGAATATGAACTGTATATGTCAGCGTACACAACTTCTGGTATGTGTTATATGCACATATATTATTTGATGCTAATGAAATAAAGGGGAGGCATGCAGATTTTTTTAAAATGAAATATTATAGTCAGAGGCAGCTTTGAGGAGGGTTAGAGGTTCCCAGGAAGCAAATGGGAAGGATTCAGCACATTTCTTATCTGTAGATATGCAGGCAATATGCTGAGTGACTGGAGCAGTAGAAGATTCTGCAATCAGATAGCCCAGCTCACCTCAAGGGCTACCACAGCATAGGACAGGAATTAGAGATTACAGCATGGCTGTGATCAGTCAAAACAAAACTCAGACCAAGCACACATTTATGTAAGGAAAAGTAAACTCCTGGTCTTTACACTCTAAAATTAAGATATTTTATCTGGCAGCTAAATCAACGACATACACAGTGAAAGTGAAAACTGGGGACAAGAAGAATGCTGGGACAGATGCCAATGTCTTCATCACACTCTATGGAAGTAAAGACGATACAGGTATGGCTTCAAATGATGGAACAGGATAACAACTCCCTGTTTGATACCTGAAAAGACAGGTCATGGTTTCTTGTCATTTCCTCAATACCCATTTCTCACTCCTTTTAGTACAACTTCATGTTCTCGCAGTCGGTCCACACATCTTGGTAACTTGGAGCATGGCACCAGCTGCTGTAAATCACTGCCAAACTTTGCGATGCTGATTTGCACCAGCTGCTGGTCTAAAGGTTTTAATTTCAATTATAGAAACAGCACAGTTGACTGGGACTACATTATTGAGTAGTGAATACAGTGGATGATTTGCTTTCCTCAGCAGTGAATCAGCATGCTCCTGAAACCCAACCCTCCTCTGCCTCTTTGAGTGGCCCAGAAGTATTTAATCAGCTGATGAGCAAATCCTCTTGGAAGCAGCTGAGACGTGTGTGCAGTGTCTGGGATGCCTGTGAGAGTGACAGGGAACTGATGGGTAGCACCGATTTCTTTAGCTGGGAGCACAGCATGACAACATCATCGCCGTTGCACTGCCAGAGGATAATTCAAGGGAGAAATTCTGTATATTTTGGGTGTTGATACAGACTTGGGCTCAGAGGGAGGGACAAAGCTCAGATCTTGAGATGAAAAGCCAGTTTTTGCATTTTAGCCACTTCCCTCGTTCCACTATTGACATTCCCAGAGGATTTGTTTCACATGCTGAACAATGTCCTTTTGCATCGCCACAACAGGGATAGTCAGCCTAAAGGCCTCAAAGATTAACAAGAACAAATTTGAGCGTGGGAAGGTAGATGAGTTTACAGTGGAATCTGTGGATATTGGAGACCTGAAAAAAATCAAGATAGGCCATGACAATACAGGTAAGATAATCTGCTTTGTAATGCAGTGTTTCTAGTGCACTGGGTGCATTGCTGTATAAAATAACCTGCCTCCAAGACCCCAGACTTAATTTACCTTTTGGTGACATATCCTTGCTGTCACTTTGGCTGTTGCTGCTACTGTCTTTGCTGCTAACTCCATTCCCATGTGACATTATGAGCTC
Source organism: Corvus kubaryi (assembly GCF_017639235.1). Classification (NCBI taxonomy): domain Eukaryota; kingdom Metazoa; phylum Chordata; class Aves; order Passeriformes; family Corvidae; genus Corvus; species Corvus kubaryi. Next base: position 21,208,570 of record NW_024581096.1, on the reverse strand, counting down.
AGTGGTGCCAGCTTGCAGGTAGCTTTGCACCCTCTCCCTCTACAAGAGTCTCTATAGTTCTACAGCCACATCTTTAGAGAGATGTCACAGATATCACCAAACCCCGTATTTGTTTTTATTGCATGGCACCCACAGACTTGCCTCATATCTTTATTAAGTTTTTGGTGGTGTTTTGACTGCTTTTTAGGCAGAATCCTGCCTAAAAGCAACGGAGGCAGTGCAGGTATGCATGGATCTCTTCCCCTGTGGGGCATTAAGGGACAGGTTTGTTGATAACTGCTCTGTATTATTACAGAGGCCAACTGATAAAAGCGATGCAGTAATTGGCATTTCCACGCACACATCTTTAGCCTGACGCTTATAGAATTATAAAGCTTTTTAGCTCAATCCTGGGCAATTGCATCCAATGATCTTTATGTCATATATTCTATATTCTCTTTGGCAAAAGACAGAAAGATTTATTTCTCAGAGGTCTGGCATGCAGTGATTCATTTGCTGTTGTCTGTAAAGGCTTCGTGGGTTATTCACTGTTATCTCTCCACCACAGGTAATTCAACTGGCTGGTTTCTGGAATGGGTGGAGATTGATGCCCCATCCCTGGGACAGTGCCTCAAATTCCCTTGTGGCCGCTGGCTGGATAAATCAGAGGATGATGGAGCCATTGAGAGAATTATCTTCCCTGCAGAACTGCAGACAGTAGAGTACATCCCATGTGAGCAGAATGCCATTTCCCCAGGATACACCCATCATTGCAGAAGATAAAATCTCACTATTTCATGCTGTTTTATAGATTTCTCCTGTCCCTTGAACTGGCTTTGGAAAATTTATAAGTAGATCACATGCCAGCTATTCCAATTACTACCAGAAGGTTCCTCTGGGTGCTCTAGATTAACATTTCCTGCATTTGCCAAATCAGAGAATCATTAGAAGTCATGTGGCTGGGGATGACTGTCTTTTTCTTCCTATTTCCCCATCCTCTCCAAGTCCTCTGCTCATTCCAAGCTGTCTTCCTCGTCTCCAGTTTCCCTTTGATCTTGTTCCATTCGAATATTGCCATTTCTGTTGTCAAAGGAGACAGTCTGGTCTTGCTTCCAAGTCTTAGTTCTTCCAGTGACTTTGGCATTGCACACCCATCTCTTGCTGAAAGACCCTCTTCCAGAGTTTCTTTATTGTGGTTCTTTTCTAAAAGTGTTGTACCAGTCTGCCTCTTTTAGTGTTCTCCAATTTTTCCTTACTCTTCACTCCCATCTGAATTAATGTTTTGGGTAAACATTACCCCAACTTAGCTCGTTCTGAGTACAAGTTTATAATTTTCAAGTCTGCAATAGCAACTCAAACTCTTCAGTTCTGGCAGCTTCTTTTCCTGTTTGCAGGATACTGAGGATCAGATAACACGGTTTTCTTGAAATAAATATTTTTCTTATTTTGTAGCCTTCTCCCTTTTCATGCTCCCCTCTCCTAAGTGTCTTTGACTGTGTGCAGAGTACAGGCTCATGGACTTTATTGGATTGTCCCTCTCTGATCTGCTTCATTTCAAGTGGTTGATAAATTCTGCCCACCATTAGGGTACTGCCAGAACCACTTCTTCCTTAGGTTGGGTTGGATGCCACAATGATGAGGGATGAGGTCTGACACCTGGGAGTTGATTTCCTGACAGGTTCCTCCTTGGTCATTCGTAAGAAGAGCTAAAAAATTTCACACAAAAGCTGCCTCCCCTCTCACCTTATTCCCCATGTATGCATTAAAAGTATCAAAAGCCTTACTGTCTGCAGTTCCTTATTTAGATATCAAAATTTAGAGCTGCCCAAACTCCCTTCTTCTGCCACGGTTTCCTTCTTCACAAGTAGTTGTGGGAATAACCATACAGGCTGTTTTGCCTCCTTCTTTTTTACTGCGAGCACAGTGGTTCATGTTAAAGGTCCCTCCCACATCCAGGTCCCTGTATCCTGCAGTCTCTAAGCTGAAATAATTTCTTCTCTGAGGATCTGCCACTGTCATGTCTTTGTGCTTCACCCATTCTTTGACCAAGGTATTTTTATTTCTCACATCTAACCTTCTTTACCCGAACTATCTGGAGCAGAAGAAAGGATTCTCTTTGCTCCCTCATGTGTTTTTGTCAGTCAAATAGAAGAAATAGTAGTAGGTTCACAGAAGTGAAAGAGACCTTAAAGCTCATCCAGTTCCACCCCCTGCCATGGGCAGGGACACCTTCCACTATCCCAGGCTGCTCCAAGCCCTGTCCAACCTGGCCTTGGACACTGCCAGGGATCCAGGGGCAGCCACAGCTGCTCTGGGCACCCTGTGCCAGGGCCTGCCCACCCTCACAGACAGCAGTTCCTTCCCAATATCCCATCCATCCCTGCCCTCTGGCAGTGGGAAGCCATTCCCTGTGTCTTGTCCCTCCATGTCTCATCCCAAGTCCCTCTGCAGCTCTCCTGGAGCCCCTTTAGGCAGAGCCAGGGGCTCTGAGCTCTCCCTGCAACCTTTTCTAGGTGAGCACCCCCAGGTCTCCCAGCCTGTGCCCAGAGTAGAGATGCTACACCCCTTGCAGATTTTTTGGCTTCCTCTGGACTCACTCCAGCAACTCCATGTCCTCTTTAGGCTGGGGATGCCAGAGCTGGATGCAGTATTCCATGTCTTTGTGTCTGACAACATAAATTGAGTAATAGGTGCAGTGATACCTTTTACAGGAGTGAATACAACCCAGAGACTCAGTACGTGCTTCTCATCTCTTTTTTCCATGTTATCCCAATCAATATATATTTTGATGCAGATGTTGACTGTATAATTTATTAATACCTCTGAATATTTTAGTGATGTAGGAGTTTCTGGCATGTTGTGCCTTTGAGTACATAGCTCGTGTTAACCTGATTTTTGTCAGCAGTCCACACCTAGCCTCTGGAAGCAGTCAGGCCTCTCTGGTAAAGAGTTTGCACCAGGCTCGCTGTCAGCTTAGGGTTTTTCACCATTTGAACCATCCCCACTGTGCTGTTTACTACATTCTGGTTTCCTAACAATTAACCTGTGGGTTTCAGTTTGCCAGAGGTAACTAAACCAGCTTGATTTGTTTTATGATGACTTGTGCCAGAACTGTTTCACAATGAAAACATGTCATCCACAGTCCAATTAAAATCATCCCTGTGGGGATACAGCTTTAAAAGTGCCATGTAAATGAAATGGGCGTCTGACAGCTGAAAGTTGTGCTGCTGGTGACCTTGTTAGGGCGCTGCTCTGCTGATTCAGTTCTAAGCTGATGTTAATATTCAAGCAACAAGAGCAAGTGCTACGGCCTTCAGCAGGGAGGATAATTTTTAATTCATAACGCATAGTGTGTGATTTTTGGTCTCCAGGATTTTTTCCCCCCTCTTCTTACAATCTGGAGAAACTACTCCAGTTTACTTGCAGCACAGCAGAGCAGATTTCACTGGGTTGGGCAGAAAGAATATTGAGTACCTCCAGGCTGACCCTCTGTAGAAGAAAACTTCTTCATCTGTGTCCTCCTGAGAGACGTATTTAGAGAGCTTGAGCTTTTAATGAATGATTAGTCTCTTGTATGCATAGTCAGTTACTCCAATAGTAATAGAGAGGGTGCTGGGAGCCTTTTCCCTACCCTAACAGAGATGCTGAATCTGAAACACAGAGAGAACTGCTGTAACGTAAAGAGCAAAAATGACTGAAGTCGTGGCAGAGTAGGAGGGTGAGAAGGACAAGCAGATGAGAAGATTGTAGTGAGGGATGGGAAAGGATGGAAGTTTTTTAGGGGTGGTAGGGAGAGGAATGGCTGGGGCATATCGTGGCAGTGGCAGAATCCTGGTGGTGAAGGCTGTGCTTATGGGTACTGACACTGAGGGATAGTGTCTTCCTGAGGCAGGAGAAGTCCCTGCAGCTGTTCAGTGATGCCCAAGCCTTTCCTTTCAGAAAGGATTTAAAGGAGTTTGGGACAGGATTCAGTTTGCCAGATAGCATACCTGACATCACATGTTCTCATTACAGTGGGGTGTCTGATCTGCCATCATGGTTATTTGGTCATTCAGAGGTGGGATTTGGGGAGTGGTTCGGCCAACCTCCATGAAGATGCCTTAATTCCTTGACAGAGTGTTTCTTCAGACTGTACTGACTTTAATGATTACATCTGGAGATATACACACCTGTCTGATGTGCAGGCATCTGAACCCATGTTTCTTACTCTGTGAGCTAAGCATCATCTCACCTTGAAAACTGGGGATATATTCAGCAAATCCATAGCAGAGCCAGGAACAGAGCCCCTGTTCCCACATTCCTGGGTCAGCCTTACTCCTGAGCAAGTCTGAGTCATACTCCAGCAGGACTCAGGACTGAAGAAGCTGTGAAGATAGAATAGAACAAAAGGACGCATCGGTTTTTCGGGTCATGGTACATTCTGAAGAAACCACAGGAATAAGATAGGGGAGTATTTATGGTCTTGATCATTACTGTTCTGCATTCACCATGGGTCTGGGTTGGAATTTAACCTGTTTGCCTCAGTGTTTCAGGGTGAGGTGGTACTAAGTGAAAAATAGAACAGAGGAATTATTAACTTCCTTATGATGGATTTTTGTCATATGTTTAGTAATGGAAATATTAGGACTTTTTTATCAATAAGACTGTCTTGAATATTTTTCACTGCCGCCAGTTGTCTCAACTTCATCCATCTTCCTTACTGCTCAAAAATTTGTGAATTCATGTTTTGCTTTGACTCTTGAGCTGATGAAGTAAATCTTGTTTCAGTAACTTTGGATGGCAGGTATACTTGAGTGTTGCGTGATTAACTTAAAATCTCATTACATGAACACAGATCAAGGCCAATTTGCCTTATAAAGGAAAGGAACTTCCTTATTGAAGGAAATTCCTTTGGATTCTCATAGGACTGACCAACTCGATAATTTAACTGACCACAAGTGTGTGATTCCTACTCTCTCCTCTTCCACTGTTGAGATTTATAATTCATTTTTTGTTTCATTAATTTTTTTCTTAGGAGCATTGCTATGCTGCTACTAACTCCTTTTGGCTTGTTTCTGTTTTCTGCCATTTCCTAAACCAGTTGTTCCTTACGAGATCACGGTGTATACCAGTGATATTTTTGGAGCTGGCACAGATGCAGATGTCTTCATTGTTCTTTATGGAAGTGATGGGATTTGCACTCAGCAAAAATCCCTGTGCCTCAACAAGAGAGAGCAAAGGATGTATTTTGAAAGGAATTCAGTGAATCAGTTCATTGTGGAGGTAAGATTGAAGCATGGGGAGCATTGGGGGGAGCATGCAATGATAAGGAACAGACTCCCTCAGTACTCTGTGTTCTTGTACTGTAAAACCATCCGATTTATCTAACCAAGAGGAAGTGCTATAATGCCTGAGATGAGTCTCTCAAAGATGTGGGAGGTCACAAAATGCAGCTGGCCCTTTATCAAATGAGGAAGGTCATGTCAGCTCCTGCCCCTTCTTCCTTCTCACCTCCACTGGTTTGAGGATGTGTTTCCAGGCTTGGGAGGGGCCAGAGGTTGTTTCCAGAATGACAATGAGAGTGGAAATCTCGACCAGGATGTGTCACCACTGCTCTGCTCCTCACTGGTCTCACCCACCTCAGTCACCACTGCTCTGCTCTGGGCTGGGGTGGCCTCACCTCGAGTGCTGAGGGCACTTTTGGGTGTCACAATATAAAAAAGACATTAAGATGTTAGAGCGTGTCCAAAGGAGGCCACAAGGATGGTGAAGGGCCTTGAGGGGAAGCTGTGTGTGGAGAAGTTGAGGGCAGTTGGTCTGTTCAGCTGGAGAAGGGGGGAGCTGGAGACTGAGTTGCTGTTACAACTTCCTCGTGAGGGGAAGAGGAGGGGCAGACACTGATCTCTTCACTCCCATGAGCAGACAGGACTTGAGGAAACAGCATGGAGGGGAGGTTTAAGTTGTGTATCAGGGAAGGGCTCTTCCCCCAGAGGGTGCTGGGCACTGCCCAGGCTCCCCAGGGAATGGGCATGGCCCCGAGGCTGCCAGAGCTCCAGGAGGGTTCGGACAACACTTCCAGGGATGCACAGGGTGGGATTGTTGGGGTGTCTGTACAGGGCCACGAGCTGGGCTCCATGATCCTTGTGGGTCCCTTCCAACTCAGAATATTCTGTCATTCTGTTATTCTCTTGCAGTTTGCAATACTTAGAAGCATAATGCTCTTTCTTCTTCAGAAAGAGAAACCATTCCTGTCTACTGAAACTACTTTCCTGTAGACAATGTAATTTTTGAATACCTGGGCCTAACTTTTTGAAAGACCTTACTGAGTATTTCCTGAAGCCTTTGCCCAACTGTATGCAAAAAGTAAACCAGTGCACATCAAAGAGTGAGCTCATTTACATCCACAGTATTAAGCAATTCCTATTCATAATATATTCTTATTGCTGAAAATTTGTGAGAGGCAAAAAATACAAGCAGACCTGCTCTGGCTTATCCTGTTGATGCTGCTTCATGCCCTTACCTTCCTCTTCTGGCTGCAACACCAACACAGACTTCACAGAGCATCTTACAACTTCTCTCTGTTTTGAGTTTGGTTTGTTTTTGTAATTGAAGACAAATTTTAAACCAATTTTTTTACAAGTTAAAATACTTGCAGCCCACATTGTTATTACATGTCATGAATCATAAAATAAATCCCCTGTGTGATTCCTTTAAAACAAAGAATAAGACTTATTTTGGTGGAGTTTCCACACAATTTTTCATAATAGAGGTTGCATTAATCCACAGGTATAAATCTTACACAGAGTGTTCTGGTTAAGTCTTTGTTGCGTAAGATTTATTTCAATTTTGGTGGAATCTAAAACATCAGTACTTTTCTTAGATTAAGTGAGAGAAAATGCAGTGTGTTCTACAGATTTATAACATCATATTAACCTGTCCCCAAACTTCATTCTCACTTCACCAGTTCCTCTTTCTCCAGGAGATGGGAACAAAGCAAAATATATTTTTCTTTCACCTGCTTGTGTAGAGCCATAATTTGGAGTTCAACAGACCTTAAAAACTATTTGGGAGGTTTCAGAAAACACAAACTGGGAATTGTCTGTTTGCTTTGTGGTTTTACCTGCCTCTATCATTTTGTATTTTGCAAAAGAGGCACAAAGGATTAGAGACTGCTCTTAACTGTGCTTCCAAGTGAAGATTTGCTGGAGATGCCTACAGCAGGGTAAAGCCCACTTCTTCTTTAACATGGATCTTGACTGCTCAAGCATCATTTTATTGCTAAGTATTGACTAGAAGTCTCATTGAAAGATGAGTATTTGGACAGGACAAAAGAGGAAAAATAATTTTTCCCTAATGTATACTTGTGTGCATGTGTGTGAGTTTTAGAAATGAGTTTGGATCGTTTCATTATTTTGCAGTGTAACTTATGCTGCCTAAAGTCGGAGCGAGGCTGATGGAGTCAAACCCAGTTTGTTCAGAGTGTGGGTTCCTTGGGTAGTGCAGTCTTACTGACTTATGGTGCCTTCTAAAACTACTGCTGCTTTTGCTTTGGTATGGGACCCTTCTGTCAGCTGGGGAGAGAAGGGAGTGTCTACAGTGATGCAAATTGACATGCTCCTTTTTCTCATGTTTTGCAAGAAAATAAGACTCTAAGGCCCCAAGAACAGAAGGACAGCTCAGTGTTCTACATGCAAAGGTTTGAAGCCAGACTTGGGTTTTTGAAGGCTAGCCATACAAAAGTTTGCACTGGAATAACCAAAAACTAATACTTAGGAGCAAATTTCAATTTTTCCTGTTCGAGCCTTTGAAAGGGAAGTGAATTAAAAGTAATGAACTAGTAACAAATTACTCAAATAATAAGATGAGGCATAAAAAACTCAGTAGCAACTTCATAAGATAGTCATCCTGTTGACTTTCTCAGAATGGCATTGGGATTCTGTGGCAGAACAGGAGAGATAATATAAAATGCCAGGCTGTTTGTAAAGTACTTTGACCTCAAAGTTATTATTCCAGCATTAAGAGAGTGTACACGCATGTTTAAAAAGAAAAGGGATATAAAAAGAGCAATTTAAGATGCAGCTGCATTGCAATTTCATAGAATCATGGAATCAATTAGGTTGGGAAACACCTCTGAGATCATCTAGTCCAGCCTGTGACCAATCGCCGCCTTGTCACCAGACCAGAGCACCGAGTGCCATGTCCAGTTGTTCCTTGAATACCTCCAGGGACAGTGGCTATACCACCTCCCTGGGCATCCCATTTCAGTGTCTAATCATCTTTTCTGTGAAGAATTTCTTCCTAATGTACAAAGTAAACCTCCCTGGCACAGCCTGAGGCCGTTCCCTCTCCTCCTGTCCCTGTTCCCTGCGAGCAGAGCCCGACCCCCCCGGCTGCCCCCTCCTGTCAGGGACTTGTGCAGAGCCACAAGGTCCCCCCTGAGCCTCCTTTGCTCCAGCCTGAGCCCCTTTCCCAGCTCCCTCAGCCGCTCCTGGGGCTCCAGCCCCTTCCCAGCTCCGTTCCCTTCCCTGGACACACTCCAGCCCCTCAATGTTCTTGAACTGACGGATCCAGAATTAGACACAGCACTCAAGGAGCTGCCTCACCGGTGCCAAGTACAGGGGAAATTTCCAAACAATTGCCTTCATTTCCACTCATGCAGAGAAGCCTGAGATGCAAGATTGCTGCTGTGCAACCAGACCTGTTCCATATGGTGTCGCTCAATTTGTGCAGAGCAAGGTTCTCTCCATTTTGGAGCAGAAGTGCAGGGAAAACTTTTAGCTAAAATGCAAATTAGGGCATAGCTCCGGAGGAGGCCACAGACATCCTCCAAGGGCTGGAGCCCCTCTGCTCTGGAACCAGGCTGGGAGAGCTGGGGATGTTCAACTGGACAAGAGAAGGCTCCAGGGAGGCCTCAGAGCCCCTGTCAGGGCCTTAAGGGGGCTGAAAGTAAAGAGAGTGAGGGATTTTTTTATATAGGCAGATAGTGACAGAAAAAAACCAGTGGTTTTAAACTGCCAGAGGGCAGGGTTAGATGGGATATTGGGAAAGAATTCTTGACTGTGAGGGTGGTGAGGCCCTGGCACAGGTTTTCCAGAGAAGCTGTGGCTGCCCCATCCCTGGAAGTATTCAAGGACAGGGCTTGGAGCAACATGGGATAGTGGAAGGTGTCCCTACCCATGGCTGGAGGGCAGAACTGGATGATCTTTATGGTCCCTTTGAATAAAAAGTATTCTAGGATTTTATTTTATGATTCCATAATTGACATCAGCACTAATATTTTCTCCCCTGGGACTTCAAACAGCTTGGCAAAATATGAAATAAGCTAAAGAAGTGGTGTCTCAAAAGTCACCAGTTGTTCTTGCCATAATATTTCACCTTTTTTCATGTTTTTGTTTCCTGTTTGTTTGGTTTGGGTGTTGTTTGGTGGTGTTTGTTTATTTGTTTTTTTGTTTTTCTGTAGCTGGAGGACATTGGTGACATTATTGAAAAGATTCGCATAGGTCACAATGGTGGAGGGCTGAACTCGGGGTGGCATTTGGACCGGGTGACGATTCGGAGGCTGCTCCCAAACGGGAAGGTAGGCTGTGAATCCCAGCACATCCCCACGAGCAGCCGCTTCCATCTCCCAGATTGCATCTTCTGTATACAAAGTGTGATTAACAGTGAAAAACGACTCCCTGAAGAGCAATGCACACTAAATGAACTTGCTGGAGCCTGGGGATCTGGGGACAACAAATGTGTGTTATCATGTTTTGTTCTTCAAATGTTGATGATAAGGCTCTGCAATAATTGCTTTTTTAAAGCTTCGTATTTTTGTGTGTAGTTCTGTTTTGAGGGATGGCAGGGAAGGAAGTGGAAAGTGGGTGCACCATTTAAAAAAAAAAAAAGTATTGTTGCCAAACACCAACAAGAAACAATTTCATCAGTCCCTTAATTCCGGAAGAATAAATTCATAAATTCAAGGAGCCAGTACAGTTAAGACAAGTAAAATGCCTGTCAGTGCAACTCCCTGAATCACATTTAAAAAGTCAGGTTAGATGTTAGGATTTTTTGCTGTTCATGTGAACAAGATTAACACAGTACAGTCAGATTGGTGACCTTGACCTTGTCGATGTAAGAAAGTGTTCCTCAACCCTGCTTTCAGATGCTGGCTATAGGAACAGGGATGAATCTGGCTATGGGGATGTTCCAAAGAAAATCACCTCTTCAGGGCTGGTCCCGAATTGGAGCAGTAGCTGTATTGGGGAAGACCTGGGCTCTTTCGCCCTTATTCCAAAGGAATGTCAGCTTTTATTTCCCCTCAGGTCTGCCCCCTCCTCAAGTGACTTCTAACACCAGGTTCTAAAACACCTGCTTGCTCAGTCATGGTGAACCTACTTCTCATCTTGCTTCCTCCTTCAAAATATACAAATGTTTTATTCTCTTTGCTACACAGTCAACTCAAAGGTCTTCTCTGAACCCTCCCCACCACAGAATCATGGAATAGTTTAGGTTGAAAAAGAATTCCAGGATCAAGTCTCCAACCCTGCCCCCAGCACTGCCAAAGCCGCCACTGCCCCATGTCCCCAAGTGCCACATCCACACAGCTTCTAAATCCCTCCAGGGGTGGGGACTCCTCCACTGCCCTGGGCAGCTGTGCCAGGGCTGGACAACCCTTTCTGCAAAGAAATTTTTCCCAATATCCAGTCTAAATCTTCTCTGGTGCAGCTTGAGGCCATTTCCTCTCATCCTGTCCCTTGTGCTCTGGGAGCAAAGCCTGACCCCCACCTGGCTCCAACCTCCTGTCAGGGAGTTACAAAGAGTGAGAAGGCCCCCCCCTTGTCTCCCTTCTCCATCCTCCTGAGCAAGCTTCTTCACAAGCCAATATCCTCAGATTATTCCTCATGATCCCCTTTTTGTCAGTCTGACATTATCAGACTCTCAGTGTATTGCCTAACCTGGCCTTGTACAGCTTTGTTAGGTTAATGAACAGGTTTACACTATTTTCAGAGATATGTTTATTGGTCACAGGCTGGGGAACATGAAGAGGGGGATGCCCAAATATGTGGAAACCGAGGGAAAAGGATTCCTGGTCTGCCTCTTTCTACACTGGCCTTAAACTGAGCACTTTGGGAAGTGCTTGAGAGCTCCATCCTGGGTGCTCTTCAATTTGCCAAGAGAGGGTCTCAAGGCTGCACCCCCTCCTCAGTCACTGCAGCAGCTTTGAAGGGCAGATGGTGAGAAACCTGAAGGTGGAGGAAGGGAGGAAAACCCTGAACAACTTGGGAATGGAGAGATTTACAATTCTGCTGATCTTTTGATTATGGCATGGGAAAAAAGAAGAAAGCAGAGCGCTGCATGATGCCGCTGATCAGCCGCAGGATATTATGACCTGCCACAGGATAGCAATATGCTGCCAGTGCTTCTAAAAGCTGTGCTACCTGATTAGACTGCTAAGATGTGTCTAGATGTATCTGTAGAGCTGCAAAAGAAAAATGAGGTCAGTAACTTTTCAGATTAAATTGAAAGCACTTAGGTAGGAAACTAGGATTGTTGCACTCTGCAAAAACTGTCTTGGCATGCCAATTATATTTGATAATTATATTTCATTTGTTACAATTTGGAGAAGGGAAAACCACTGACTTTTAGCACACTATCATACTCTGCTTCTAGCTTAGGTCCAGACTAAAGAAAAAAATCTGTTCAGGGCTGCAAGAGGATTTTACTGTGGGTGATAGAAACCAGTGCACTTTACATCGCTTAAATATTAATACAGTCACTAATAGGGAAACCCCAATGAAAACTGTGGCAATGGCATGGTGATTATCAATAATGACACAATTAACTCTTGCAGAAAGTGCACGTAATGCCCCACTGTGCAGTCACTCCAGTCCCTAGATATCCTGTTGCCAAATAAACAGTGTTTGCATCAGTGGCACATACAGCCAACAGTATGAATGCTCAGGAACAGTTGAAAGCTTCAGTGAGAAATGTGACTGAAGTGGGATCTTTGTCAGGAGAAGAGAGTTCTAGCACTGAAGCATCATTCTGGAAAGCCTTCTCTTCCCAGCCTGCAGGTGTGGAGATAAGCACTGTTCATCGGCTCGGCGTACAGTGAGATAATGCAGGTTAAGTGGTCAGACAGCCAGTGCAGAAATGAGGAGGCAGGAATTGTGGCTGGTTATTAGGTGCTGTGTTCTGCTTGTATAGCACAAATAACACTTGAAAGTAAAAGATGTGAAATCACCTGAAGTGCTGCCAGTTTTCTTTGACACCATTTTGTATGCCGCTCTCCAAACCTCCTCATGGAGTTAAATGTTTCTGTCTGGGGTTAAACAGCAGCACTGCAGGGAGCAGCAGAGGGGAGGAGAAATGGTGTTTCATTAACAGCAGAAGATTTGGGCTGTGTGTACTCAAAGCATGATTCTGTTGAGGACTCAAAACACTGAGTCACACAAGCCCCTCGGAGGGGTTCTGCTCCCACAGACCAACTTCCCTGTGATCTTTGTGTGGTGACACTGTGACCTGTTCATTCCAGGTTAGCTGTGATCAGAGTGCACATCTGATCTTGGATGCACAAGCTATTCCTCCCCAGTGATGGTGTCAGTTCCAGGCAGTACAGCGCTGTAGTACACAGTGACAACAATGTTCAAGATTGCTACAGTGAGATCTATTCCCTTCCCTTACCATTAATTTTAGTAATTAATATTTTAGTATTTAAATAGTAAAAAAGGACCCTGTATGGGCTTGATAAATAACCACAGCAGAGTAATTAATGTGGAAATTATTCATAAAGGGTGTCTACAAGAGAGCTGGAGAGGGACTTTGGACAAAGGATAGAGGGACAGGACAAGTGGGAATGGCTTCACACTGACAGGGGGCAGGGTATTATATATTAGAAAGAAATTCTTGATTGTGAGGGTGGTAAGGCCCTGGCACAGATTGCCCAGAAAAACTGTGGTTGCCCCATTCCTGGAAGTGTTCCAGGCCAAATTGGATGGGGCTTGGAGCACCCTGGGGTAATGGAAGGTGTCCCTACCCATAACAGGGATCTTGGAACGAGATTTCTTTAAGGTCCTGCCCAACCCAAACACCTCTTGCATTCTGTTAAATCCACTGGTATGTTCTATATGGAAGTGATGGCACACAGAGTATTAGAAAAAGCAGGAGACCCCTGTGCTGTGTAAGAGATAAATGATGAGCTTGTCAGCAAAGAAAGGGCCATTTTTTTTTCTGTATTTATTTACTGTGAGATTAAAACTAACTTCCTTTTTTTTCCCTTCTGTTCAGACTTGTGGCCTCTGTATCTTGCATGGTGGCTCATGCCCCTCTCTTTATGGAGTCATAGCCTGGGGTGCCCAGCACTCAGAAAGCTGCCTGCATCTTACCATCTTGGAGGCCTTATGGGAGTCTGTTCTTAATGAATAGTCTGGGATTAATTTTGTTTACCAAGTGGAAAACACATGTTCTGTTGTTTTTGTCTGTTTGATGATATAAATCATATTTGTTTCCACCAAAGTGAAGTCAAAACAAAAGATCAAAAATTAAATCAGTATTTTTCTCCTCTTATTGCATGTATGGGAATTGCCTGGAACCCAGCTTGAGTCACAGAATTATAGGGTGAAATCATGAAGTATTGAGCTCAGGGGGAAAAAAAAAAAAAGCTCTACTGGCTTCAAAGAAAATGCTGCCTGAATAAGGGTTGGAGAGGAATTCCAGAGTCTCAGTAAAACATAGCTTCAGCAGGAAAAGTGCAGTCCTGATTAGGAATTTACAAGCTCTAATACTGGGAAGGGCAGAGATCTACTGGACCATACAGCAACGCTCACACACCCACTGGGAATCCTGTTTTCTGCTGCATGTTCAGTGCTTCCTCTGAGAGTCCTCAGATGTCTTCTTTCTGGAGGAAATACATTTCTATGTGCTATTTTAGGTCTGCCTCTACATGCACACGCACACATACGTGAGTTGAAAATCCTTGCCTGCATGTCAGAGTATTTTCAAAGGGGAAATGCTAGAGTGTGTTCATGTTGTTTTGAAGAGGTTTCCTCTGTCATGTTTACTCCAGGGCTCAGAAACTGTCACATTTCCATGTGAAAGATGGCTTGCAAAGTCTGAAGACGATGGCGAGACTATCAGAGAACTGGTGCCATCTGATATTTTTACTGAAAAGCTCCTGAAGGATGGGACACTCAAGCAGATAGAAGAAGAAGTTGAAGATGCTTTAGAAGGTAATATAATCCTAGGAGTAGGTAGGGATGATTTATCTGATTTTTTTGGAGCAAAACATTTGGATGTGTGGTTCAGTGCAATGCTGATATGACTGTTAACTCTACTTTCCCTTCCTGTTCTCTGGCCTCTCTCACACCTGGAGCACTTCTGTGCAATACCATCATTATTTTCCGGTGAAGCTTTTAAGAACCTGTCACAGACACCCTTCGACACCCATAGTTTGCATATCTCCTCTGATGCCTAACAAAATTCTTACATCTTGTTTTCCACGCTGTGTTAACATCTTCACTCATTTGCCCAACGTCACCTGTCCTGTGCACTTAGCCCTTTCCTTTCCTATCCTATGAGTCTAATTAATTCTCTTCTTTCCTTCCAGAGTTGTTTTGCCTACTACCCTTCAGGTACAAATACATAACCTTTAGAAATCTGGGTCATTGCAGCCACCGTCACCTCATTAAATTGCCTCTCAGGAGAATAAATTCTTATTCAGTTCTGAGCCCATCTTATAAAGTGGTGACTTTCAGTGTTTGGCCTTATCAGTAGCTGAAACAAGTGAAGAAGAACTGAAATTTCACCCCTAAATCATTGCTTCTCTGTATGCCCAGCTATTTGTACCTCTTTTTCCCCTAGAAAAGAATCTCCTTTTCACACCCAGAGCTCATTATGTCCTTGAGAGAGGTCGTGAACTTCCTCATCCTGAGCAGAGCAAAAAGAATTCAGCTGCCATTTTCATTCTCAACTCTTGCATCTGGCAACAAGATGAGTCAATGGAGAAAATAAGTTCTCTCTCTGTTTCTTTTCTTTCAGAGTCTGATTTGCAATTACCGTAGAACATTGTCAGGATGGAATTAATATGGATTTTTTTCCATTGCCAAGGGAAGAGGTGCCTTGCTGGGAGGAAGACTGCTGTCCTCCTTCCTCCTGTTAGGAACTACATGGTAGTTCATGGGAGATTTCTTCTCCTGCAGAGGCAAAGACAATTTTAATATCAACTACTAAGTGGTAAAACACCAGCAAGTGTGACCCAGAGAAGCAGTGAATGCCCCATTCCTGGAAACATTTGAGTTCAGGTTGGATGGGACTCTGATAAACCCTGTCCAGTGGAAGGTGTCATGGCCCATGGCAGGTGGGTTGGACTAGGTGGCCTTTAAAGGTCTCTTCCAACCCAAACAAATTGATGATTCAATGATTCTATGACTTCTAGGTGCCTTCATGACATTTTCCTTAACTTGTTAATTTCTGTTGCTTTACCTTAGATCAGTTACCATTTGTTAATTAACGTGGGTGACTCACTTTTCCTTCTGAAGGCAAAGCCTGAAAACAAGTTTTATAATCTATGGAATATAATTTTTGGATAACTCAAGGTTTCTTCTGGTGTGAAGCTAGGGCTGAGTTTGGGGTCTTCTGGTTTAGATATAAAATATCTGGGACAAGAATTAAATATTGTGCATGTCTGTGAGTCCTCATACATCTTAGGCAGTAAACAGTGTAAATGATAGTGATGGAATATCAGCTTGTGGTATTCTGAGGATCATGATATAATAGGCTGCATTTTAGTCCTAGAGGTCTCTGGAACTATCAAGCAAAGGCGAAAGAGGGGTGCATTGACTAATTAGACAATATACATTGCTTCCTTCATTACTAGAGTAGAAGTTGCCTCTCAAATACGGAGCTCTAACTCTGTAGGACGTATGTGAAGAGGCAAACCAGAAAATCCAGCACTGCACAGAGTCGTGGTGGATGTGCTCAGATGATGACTCTGATCCATTTCTCAGAGAAATCAATGGAAACCTTTCATGGATGATGAAGCAGAATAGGGTCGGTTTTACTGTGAAAGAAGAAAAAGACTATATAGCAATTTTCTTCAACGTTGTTAGCGCACGCAGAATCCTAACTAAGACTTTGTGCCTCTTGCTCATTTGCATTGCCCTGGGATTTGCAGGGAGGCATTCTCCATGGCTCATGTGCCACCAGGGTAATCAGAGACTTGTACAGACCCTCATTGTTTTCCTGGAGAGGATGCTTTCAGTAACTGTTTGTTTTCCCCATATAACTGGGGGAAGAGTAGCAAAATAAAAATAAGAGTATTTAACAGGTTTGGTAAAGCACATTACTAAAGGCTTGATGAGGTTTTATTGTCTCATCATTGAGCAAGCTAAAGAGAAAGGGTACTTAAACAGCATAGCTCCAGCCCTTCCTTAATTAAATACTCTCTCAGCAAAAGGACCCAGAAACCTGTTCTCTGTCTGTTTGGGGAATTTATAGTGATACGTGCCATTAACTCCTGTAGTAATTGCACTTCTGAATTCCCAGTCTTTGTTTATGGAAGATGGAGTATTGAGGATTCACAGCACTGAATGACTTGCCCTCAGACCCGTGTCCCTCGAGCCTCCCTATGAAAAGGTGCTGAGTTCCCTCACCTCTGTCGACTTCCCATCCAGTAATGACCATGATGATTCTGTGCATTTTTAAACGTGAACTGTGTGATCAAAGCAACACACAGGCATTGATTAGATGGAGAAAAGGGAAGTCAGCAAGTGTCAGCCCCGGGATGCTCCAGTCTTTGAATCAGAAACCTGAAAGAAAAACCTCTACAAAGCAACAAGCAGAAAATCTGGGGATCAATTTCTTAGGTAAATTCAGTACCTAACATGGATATTAATATTCCATCTGACCAGAAATCATCTCTGTTTCTTTCTGCAGTTCACACCTACAAGATCAGTGTGTTCACTGGGGATATCTATGGTGCTGGAACAGATGCTAATGTCTTTCTAAATATCTATGGAGACCTGGGGGACATGGGAGAGAGAAAACTCAGTAAATCCGAAACAAACTTCAACAAGTTTGAAAGAGGACAGGTACAAATGCAAAGGGTTAACAACACTTTCCATTTCTCAGTCTTTAACCTATCAAGTCAATGGCTGTCTTTATAGGCTGAGTTTTCCTATGAGGGATGAATTGATTGATTCCATTTACCACGTTCATTACCTCTTAAAATGCTTTGTATGGATTGTCAGTTGGGTATTACAACTGACAGGCACTGCAGCAAACAGGCAGATGTTCCTATGAACTCACTGATGGACAAATTATGAGCTTGGTCCATGTAAACTGGCTGGAGCTGTGAGCTGCACATTCCCACAGTGCCTGTGCAACTGGTTTGCATGTACACAGTATATGTTGGAATTCACCACAAAACTTGATAAATTGGTGGGACTTAAACTGTGGCTGCGTTTGAGAAAATAACACCAAAAGTGATGCTCTGTGGTCATCCCGTGAGTCGCTTGGATATTATGGTGGCAAGGATTGTCTTATCTGGATTGCTCATACAAATCCAACTGGATTAGAAAGGGGAGTATACTGAAACTAAAAAAATCTCCCAGGATTTCAATATTCTAACTGGTTGTAAAAGTGGTGTTTTTTGCAGCTCCCCTCCTAGCAAAAACAGGCTTTAAAAACACTTCCCTGAAGAACAGTTTTAGCTAACAGATATACCTCTATGGGCTTCTGCAAAGCTTTTAGCTAAACACCATCCAGCAATATGGAATTTAAACATGTGTGTTCTGTAGTCTCCCTTTTTTGCTTTTTTCCAGTAGATGATCCGTTGAGAGTTTGTTAACAAAACCAACTGCTCTTGAACACCCTGCAGGAGGACACATTCACTATACAGGCCGTGGACCTTGGCATCTTATACAAGATCAAGATTCGCCACGACAATAGCATGTTCAGTCCTGATTGGTTTCTGGAAAAAGTGGAGATCCTGGATGAAACCACAGAGGAGTCGTTCGTTTTCCTGTGCGAGCGCTGGCTCTCTAGAAAGAAAGAGGACAAAAAGATAGAGCGTACACTTTATGAACAGGTACAGTTATGGCTCAAAGCAGATTCCACTGTTACTCATAAAAATAAAATTGTTGGATATCTGGTTGAAGTCCAAGGCAGCTCATTAGGGACTGTGAGGGCTTTTGGCTTATCCAGAATGAATTTCTGATTTTCAGACAAGACCTGAAAGTAAGGCCACTCTCAGCCCATTATCATTATCTCTGTAATTTGCAATTTCAACAGAAAAATCAAGGAGTGTAAGTGGAACTCTTCAGATGAGAGTTCACTACCTTGCTGATCCACAGCAGAGTACATTTCCCTGCTGCTGTCCTTGCTACGCCCACAAAGCACGTTAGTAATGGGTCCCACTATTCAAAGTCCTCCAACCAGAATATTGGGTCCTTTGACTTCATCCTCACTTGGACTGGATGGTTTCTTCTTTTCAAATCCCTATTCCACCACTGCCAGACATAAAAAGCCAGGTCTCTTTGCTACCACTCAAAGCACTCAAATGTTTTTTAGTGAAATGTCCTTTCTACTTGCACACTCTCTATTGCTTATTGGCCTAGCGTAGCTAATTGGAATTCGAGGTACATGCTCTAATTAAAATTAGCAAACAAGATTAATAGACTTCTGTTACTTCTATACAATGAGACATAATAAAGCAGCTGATTATAAGTTCATTTTATTTAAGGAGTCCACTTTGCAGAATACAGAGACTCTTTAATTGACAGTTACCACTAAAATGATCATCAATGGAATTGGCCCAGACTCATCCTGAATGCAGCGGAGCGGATGTAAGAGGAGTTACACCGTGGATAAGTGTTGCCATATGCTGCCTCATAAAACTGCAGCAGACAACGCTGTGAATGCTTGTGGACACGCTTACCCTGTTGCTTATATCAATTCATAACAAGGAAAAACTAATCACTCCTATTTTCTTTTAATGATTTGACTGTGTGGTGAGAGCCTCACATTTATTGGACAATGACACCAAATGCATTGTCAGTAACTCTTCAAACACAATTGGTGTTTCGTATCACTCAGAGCTGCAGTACTCTGCCTCTTATGATATTTGACCTGTACCTAATGAGCAGCCCCAGCAGAAGGACCTGGGGGTGCCGTGGGGGAGAGCTGGACCTGCCCTGCCCCTGAACCCCCCGTGTCCTGGGCTGATCCCCAGCGTGGGCAGCAGGGGAGGGGGATTCTGCCCCTCTGCCCCGCTCAGGTGAGACCCCACCTGCAGAGCTGCCCCAGCCCTGGGGAACAACAGCACAAGGACCTGGAGCTGCTGCAGCCAGTCCAGAGGAGGCACCAGGATGATCAGAGGGATGGAGGAGCTCTGTGGGGAAAGATTGGGAGAATTGGGATTGTTCAGCCTGCAAAAGAGGCAGCTTTGGGATGACCTAATTGCGGCTTTCCAGTACCTGAAGGGAGCTGACAAGAAAAATGGAGGGAGACAATTTACAAGGGCTTTGAGTGACAGGACAAGAGGGGAATGGGTTCAGTTTGAAAGAGAGTAGGTTTAGATTTGATATTAGGAAAAAATTCTTCCCTGTGAACATGGTGAAATACTGAAACAGATTGCTCAGAGCAGCTGTGGCTGCCCCATCTCTGGAAGTGTCCAAGGCCAGATTGAACAGGGCTTGGAGTAACCTGTAGTAGTGGAAGGTGTCCCTGCCCATGGGGGGTTGGAACAAGGTGACTTTTAAGGTCCCTTCTATGATTCTATGAGCTCTGGCACAGCTCCATTGATCTGAATTTCCTCCTGCTCAGACAGGTAGCACAGAAAAGGTCACAACTCACAAGACTCTCAGGTCTATTATATTTTCTGTTATTATAACACACATCCAAAATGACCTGTCAGGGTTACCAAAGAAGTAAGTGAATGACCACCAGTACAATACCAGTCACATTTATTTGAGCTACACTGACCAAAAAGGTGCCTGGGGGACTACGGGGATTTGTTCTCATGTTGTTCTTGGAGGCACATGGGAACAGCTGACAGCACTTGAGCACTCAGCCTCATTACCCTCCCAAACATGCCTCCCAACTAGAGCTACGATGGCGAGCGGAACAGCCTGGATGGCTCCTCTCTCAGCGTGTCCAGCCAGGACAGCAATGCCAACCCGAAGGAGCCCAGAAAATCCAGCTTGGTCAAGGCAGCAGAGGAAGGCTCACGTGAGTGATCGTGCCTGAGTGTTTGGTTGTATGCATCCGTGTGCTCTGGCTTTCAGTGCTTAAGAGGCTGCTTTCATGCTGCTGAAGAGCAAGGAGAGGCAGAGCAGCAAATTATTTCTCCTTTTCTTGTGCTGTGACTGCTTTAGAAAAGGCTGGATCAGGGCTTGTGTTTCTGTGTTTGTTGCTTTTCCTGCAGGTCTCTGCCCTCAACAGTGGCATAAGTCGTGAAATTCACAGTAAATTCAGTGTTTCCAAACTGTTTCTTTGACTTAATCAAGATGGTATTTCAAGGTGAAATATTATTTCATTTGAATTTAAATGTGATTTATTTTAGAACCCTTCAGGTTTTTTCTTTACCACACATAGCAGGCATCACAACAGCTGTCATTTTGGTCTAGTGGAAGGTGTCCCTGCCCATGGCAGGGGGATTAGAATGAGATAAACTTTAAGGTCCCTTCCAACCCATGCTTTTCTATGATTCTATGATTTTACTATTTATATACCCTTTTTATGACTACCTCTCTGTTCCAGGACAATGACTTATCAGCTAAACTGAACCTATGGTTCTTTGATATCCTACAGGGGGCCTTTTAGCTTTAGATTAAGATTTTAGATGTATGATTACAATACTGTGTTGTATTGGCTAACTGGGCAGCAGCTGCATCACAGTTACTGTCTATGTGCTCTTAATCCACAGCAAGTGCAAAATGATTCAACCTATCTTAAACTTCCATGGTAAACAAAGTGAAAATGATGTAATTTTCCGTAAGAGTTTAAGATAGCTCTCCAGGGAGACTCACACAGAGTCCAAGGGTGCTCACACAGATGGTTTGCTGCTCCTCTGGTGCCCAGTAGCTTGTGGTGGTTTGATACCTGGGTTGCACATCCCACACCTTTCATTTGGGAAGCAGATGTAATGCCGCAGATCACTAAACCCGGCCTGCAACCCATGTGTCTTGCGGCTGCCCTTCTTTTGTAATCCCACATTGTGCACAAATAAAAAATAAGTGATTTCCATGTTCCTTCTGATATTACTTCTGTGCTGTGACAATGGATAACATCTGCCATGTTGGCATTCCATGTAGTTTCACAAATAATGGGTAAAATACCATCATTTCCCATGAGGACCCCTCTCCAGCAGAGCTAGGACAGTTCCCATCATCCCCATTGTGCCAGGGTCGTCTTTTTTTCTCTGAGTCCTGGAGCTTGTCGTCACCACTATCTCTGTTCAGTGACATGGCCTCATTAAGGAAACTGCTTCCTGAAGGAATGCCAGATAAGATGGACTGGGTGAGCCAGGCAGCCACCTTCTGAGCTGGATAAAAAGCCAGCTCAGCTGGTTCGATAAGGAAGTGGTATTGGGAGTTGGCTGGGAAAGGGAGTGACTTTTGTCACTCAGCCCAGTCCTGACTCTGCCGTGACCAAATTGTCAAATGCCTTTGAGGGGCAGGAGATGGAGGAGGTGAGGATGGAGCTCCGGGAAAAGTCCGCTTGGCTAGGATGCTGCATAGGTCTGAACTGGGAACCTTCCCCCATGCTGGAAAGCAGCCCTGGAGATGGCATGGATGGATCCCTGAGGAAACCCATCCTGCTGTGAGGGGAACTCGTGGCCTTGAGCAGCCTGAACCCTGTGCTGGCACTCAAAGACAAAGGAAGATGGGCTGGAGGACCTGTGGTGTCCTTCTGTGGCCGCTTACCCCAGGATTTGCATCCTCCCGTGTGTGAAAAAAGGGAAGTATGAATCCCAGATAAAGAGGGAGGCAACAGGGAGGGAAGATAAATGAATTTAATGATCCCTTTTCCAGTTGTCAGAGGAAAGAACTGCAAAGAATATTTCCTGCTCTCTGATAGTAAGCTGTTCTATATCTCTGTATCCATTACGTAAAGTGGGAAATTACAGTTAGGCGTAGTTCCTCTTTCTTTTTCATAGGTGTTTCAAGTACCTTGGCTTAAAGATCAGCTAGAAATGCTGGTAGTTCTCTGAACTTAGTCTGTCACAGGAGAACAGGACAAAACCTGTATAAAAGCAAATGTTGTCCCTATTCAAAATATACTTTATTTAAAGGTCTGGAGATGTCCTAAACATGACCTCTCAATATATACTTATAAAATCTGCCTTGACTACAGCTAAACCCTTTTTCCTGCTAAATGCATTGTGTATCATTGTGCTGATGCACCCACTGGAATGTAAATTACGCCATAAATGGGAGAATAAATCTTGCCTAATCATCAGCTCATTTTGTGTTGGTACACAAAATCCTCAAATTGGGGCTGAATGAATCTTTCTGGGTTCTGCTCTATCCAGAGGTAAGGACAGATTTGATCAGTATGAATTCATGCTTTCCCTGATGTTGCACAGGTATGCTGTGTCTGATGTGAATTTCTAGTACAACCCCCACCTCAAAAATGTTGTTAGTCATCATAAAGCAAAATTAGATGTCAGTCTTGGGTAATTTGAAAACCAGCCAAGGGTTCTTTTTGTCAATTTATAAACCTTTTTTTTTTTTAAATCAGAAAAGTGATGATGAAGCCAGGCTGTTTTGAGTCTGTGACGAAGCAAGTTTCAGAGCTCTGAGTCTTGTCAGAACTGTTTGAACAGCCCTGCACAAATGTTCTGAGAAATCAAACGAGTATTCAGCGACTAATTCTGCACCGCCTGCTCAGCTTACCCAAATGAGCTTTTGGAAAGCCCTTGAAAAGCAGTCTGGCACTTCCTCCCTTTTAACAGCTGAACTGAAATTTCTGAAAACCACAGAAAAACCACCTCCTCTTTTACCAAGTCTTGCCCTGAAGGTTTCTCCCCCAACCAAAATTATTATGCAACGCATAGAATTATTGAGTGACTTGCCTTTAATACACGGATTGTTCTCCTCTGTCTGGGTTTGTACAGGGACGCTGAAACCCTGAGCTGCTCCATAGATCACAGCAAACCTTGAATGAGGCACAAAGGAGAGCATTTGTGGTTGTTCTGGGACATTCAGATGGTGATGGCTTACCTTGGAGTCAGCACAGATTTATTTGTCTTTATTGAACGGGGAGTGTAAGATCACTTTGGCCTAATAGCCTGTTTAAGATTTAGGTGCTCAGACTCATCTTCAGGAAGGTCTCTTGGTGTCAATAAGGATTCAAGCCTTTTGCTGTTCTGTCATCCGTTAGGGAGAAATCTGGACTTATAACCTCCTTGCAGCCAGTAGGGTTGTCTGGGGAAATTAACCCTCGCAGAATTCAGTCCCAAGCGCACCGTGGGAAAGTAGTCTCCAAAGCACACTTGTAGCCCAACAAAGCATGATGTTATCGCTCCTCCAAATGAATTCAATGGGATGTGAACCTATTTGGCATGCACAGCTGCTCCCTCTGATGGGACGAGTCCCTGGTTTTATCAAGTCTTGTACAAGTGCTTATGTGTGTGGGTTTTCTGATGAATAAACCTCTCTTTGTCGCAGTGATCCCGTACCACATCACTGTCACGACAGGCACGGAGTACGACTCCAGCACCGACAGCCGCGTGTTCATCATCATCATGGGCCCGCAGAAAGTGCAGACCGAGAGGCTGTGGCTGGATCTCCCAGAAGGAAAGGATGACTTTGCAGATGGCTCTGTGGAGAAATTCTCGGTTTGGGGCCTAGATGTTGGGGAGATCAAAAAAGTGGAGGTATGTTGTGAATGCAGCGCGAGTGCTGGAGGCGTATGAAATGTGTGGCCAAAGAAAGCACGTGGTTCTGATATTCTTAGCAGAGAAGGAAAGGCTCTTGGGTCTAAAAGGAATGTAAACAGGACTGTGCTGATGAGATTTCGCATGTGTCTCAACCTGTCAATAAGTATGCTTTACTTCGCATAAAACCAGGATCCTTGTGAGGTGGAAGATAATTATGAATTGTAAAGAAGTTGTAACATGTCCCAGTTTTGTCCCATCTCTGGCACTGCTTTTTCTTACTCAATGCCTTCTATTGCCAGATGCAGTGAAGCTTCCCAGGATGCAGTTCTCCATTGGTCTTTTTCCTAGTTGATTTTTTTCACTACTTACAATTGGGTTTCATAAATTGTGAGGAACACATCTTGTATAATTTCCTAGCTAACCATGAAAATTGTTTTCACAGCTTGGAGGACACAGGCTTAGAGAAGAAAATTAATCATAATTTGTAAGTAATGTGCACAAATAGATTTCGATACAGGAACCATTTTTTCTGTTATGGCTCAGGGAGACAGAATTTGCATAGACTTTCCATCACTGGGCTTAAACTTCACATGAATATTCCAGAGTGTTTGTGTACATCATTCTTTTTTCATATGGCAGTTCCAACTCTTGAAAGCTTGCTCCATCCCCTCAAGTACTGAAACCCACAGCACCTGAGGAAAAGAGGAGCCTATTTAATCTTATTTTTACACCTATCCCTCTGTGGAAGTAAACCTGCCTGTTGATGTGTGTGCTTGTGTAATTGGAAAGAGACAAGAAAGAGAGAGAAATCATAACTAATAAGAAAATCTTTGCATCTGTATGTTCTGTTGTTGCAGCTGAGAGACTGAGTCACTTGTGCTACCTTTCACTCAAGCAATGAAGTCTGACATCTTGAGAAATCTCTGTTATCAGATTTGAGTTTATTATCATGATATTTTCTTAATGCACTCCAAGTGCCTGGTTTCTATGTGTATGTGGCGCTTTCTGTCTAGCCCATCTCGAGGTCAAACATTGATAGTGAAGCAAGTGTACCAATCCTTCTCTTCCAGCCAGTGCACATGTGGAAACAGCCATGGAGTGGGACAGAGAGGAAGGAAAATGACAGTATCACTCCTCAGTGTCAGAGACAGGAAGAGAAGCCTGAAGAAAGAAATAGAAAGGGGTGCTGGAAAAGAGACAGTGAAAAGGGTAGGGAATGGGTAGAAAACAGAAGAAAGTAGGAGAAGACACTTTGAAATAGGCAGAGGCAAGGCAAAAATTAATTTGAAAAGGAATACAAGTGGGAAAGAAGATAAAAGGTTGCAAATCAAATGTAGAGAGATAGAAAAAGAAATAACGTATATCTTTCAAGCTGGTGATGTTCTTCTGCGCTCTTTCACCCCTGTACTCAGTGATCTCACCAATCTGCTGTCTCACCCCTGGCTCAATTTTCCCTTCTGGTTTGTAACTCCCCAGCTTGCAGCTGAAGGAGCCACCTGCTCCTGGCCTTCTGCCTTCCTTCATGCAGTGCTCTCAGCTTGGAAGGACCCTTCTTTTGGACCTGTGTCCCAGCAATGACACCGATGTGCTAGTCTGCCGTGGTTGCCATGGCATCAGTCCGCATTTTCCTTCTAGAAAATTGCAGTGCTCAGGGACATTGCAGAAAATTGCTAGTTATCTGCTTGGGAAAAGTGAGGAACAGTTCGTTCTTGGATTTGGCATTTGTCTGTTTGTGTAGAAGGTGAAAAGTTCTGAATATGAGTTACCATGTGAAAATAGCATAGTATGAGGATTAAGTTTCCAGGAGCCCCCTGTATAACCCAGGCAGCAGACTGTACCATTTATCAGGACTGTGAGATTTGCAGTGTGATGCTACTTTTAGTTTGATATTATGCTCCTGCTACACATACACTCCACTGAAAGCAGAAACAGTGGAACACAAAGTAATTTGAAAGGGGCCCGTTTATTCCTGTCTTGTAAGCCTACAGATACAATATTTACTACTGGTGTACTTTAATAGACACGCTGACATGAAAATAAGTAAGACAAGTTATTTGGTGTAGACACTTTACACTGTGTTTTCAAAATAAGTTTTAATATTTCTTCTCCTAATGAATGAAAATATCTCTGTTCTTAGACTGTTGTTGCTGCAGAGAGACACAGGTGTGTCTAGGAGAGGCTGCATTGGTTTGTTTTTATAAACCTCTTCTGGTTCAGAGCCTTTCTCCATCATGAACACAGAGAAAAATCAAGGACACACGAATGTTGCAGGTGCAAGTCCACTCCCTCAGTGACTAGGGACCTGACCCTCAGGTCTCCCTAGTATTCTCTGAACCTTCTTTCCACAAAAATTCTTTCAGATTTTCCCCCTGCCACTGTGTTCAGTTTCTATGTGATCGTGAGCTGCTCAGTATAAATTGTGCATCACAGTCTCAGGGATGTGCAGTCCCTCAAGGACAGTAGGAACAAGTTACAAAAGTTTTCAAACAGCCCAAGCAAGGATCTACCTGCCTTTGAAATTCTGTCATTCTAATTTAGGTCAAACATCTCAGCCCAAACCTCTTACTGTGATATTGGTGTGCACTTCCAGGCTACACTGCTGGTGTGGCCATGGCTTGGCATTATTCAGTGTATTGTCATGGTCTGTCTAAAGACTTGCCTGGAATTGAAAGTCAAATCCTGATGCTCTGCTCCTAAAGTCCAGCCATAGGCAAGACTTGGCTGACACTGATTGAATTTGTCCCAGAACTTACATTGTTCTTGAGGTCCTTGGAAATCTGCTCATGCACAGGTTCTCCAAGGCAGCTGGATGCACATGTTGTTCCCTTCTGGCTGTCGCTGATATCAAAGAAGTTGAAGTTTGCTGTGAAAATGTGGCATCCTAGCAATGTCTTGGAATGATACTTTGCCCAGGGAAGCTGTGGATATCCCATCCCTGGAAGTGCCCAAGGCCAGGTTGGATGGGGCTTGGAGCAACCTGGGATGGTGAAAGGTGTCCCTGCCCATGGCAGTGGGGTTAGAATGAGATGGGCTTTGAAGTCCTTTGCAGACCAGACTGTTCTATGATTCTATGATGTGGGCAGGTGGGGGTGTGCTATGAACCCAAAAGACCAGCAAACTTTATTAGGCTCAGTAGGATTTTCCCTCCAGCTGCTTTGTCCCTGCTTCACTACAGAACCACGGCCCTGAACTTTCCCCGCTGTCTCATCCATACCATCCTGCAACAGAGCTGCACAAAAACTCTGACTTTGGGCTTGGAAACACTCAGCCAAGCTGGCAGAGAGGGAATGGGAAGGCAAGTGTTATATTCCCATTCACCTCACACCCCAAGAATCGGAGGATTAATGCATCCATTGTAGACTTGAATTTCCCTAGTGGTTAGCTCTAATTTTCTGCAGCTGCACAGACGTTAGTACAGCAATAATACTCCTAATAGCAGTGATGACTGAGACCATCAGACAGAAAAGATCACTTGTTTTTTGGGAAAAAAATAGATACCACAGATATATCACCCTAGATTAATCTGTTATTAAAAATTGCTTTCTGAGCCTCCCTAAATATCCTAATAATTTAAAAACAAAAACCAGTGAGAACTAAGGACCTCATTTTCCCAGAAACTACACAAACACTTTCTCTGAAAATAATGAAGTGCAGGTAGGTCTTCTATAGGCAGGTAGCTCATTGGAATGACTGTCTGACCAAGGCTTATCCATCAACCTGGATGCATAATTTTGCTTCCAAGTCTGCCCCAGGTTGAATTGCCCACCTTCTTTAAGAGGGACACATGCAGGTTCTTTGAGAATTTACACTGTCAACATAGTTTTGCTGCTGATATACCTGCAGGAACACTGGCTCTTGACAGATTCAGCTCCTGGTGGGCTCTGGCTTTCATAAACTCATCCCTGCACACTTGTGCAATATCTCTGTATTTCTGCAGGACCTCTGCCCCTGCTGCCACCTCTAGTATTCTTCCTTTTTCCATTTAAATTTTGTCAGGAACTTGGTCATCCATTCAGGCTTGTGGCGTTTGTGTGACTTCCTGGTCTCCACGACAGATCATTCTTGAGGCTGGAATGTACCAGGAGGTGGTCCTTGAAAATCAACCAGCTACAGATGTAAGCTCCATCTGTTGTCTCCTGTACAAAGACAAGAGCTTTTGCAGTCTAAGGAGACGGGAAGAGAAACAGCCTCATACATTTAGTTCACTTCTGTGTGGATTTGTGAGGGAAGTGCTTGTAATAATACATGTGGGTGTTTGCTGAGCTGCATCTTTCCTCTTGGCTATAAAGCTTTGAATAATCACTTCCAAGCGTTGTGACAGAAGTGGAAAGGCTTATAAAGGTGGAGGAATATGTCTGCCGCCAACTGCAAAATGAGCATATAGAGGTTAATGGAGCAAGTGCAGATTAAGAAGAGACTGGACATGTTTTCATGTAAGTCAGTCCAGCCTACCTTGCTTTTTTTGAGACTGGCCTTCCCTCATGCACAGCAGCTGATGACCTGAGCTCCCTTCTCACAGCAATGGCACTGTTTCAGAGTTCCCTCCATCCCCTTGTGGAATGGTTTGTTGTGATGGTGTATGTAGACTTTGAGTCCTTCATTACTGGGTGAATCACCCTTGTCCAGAGAAATCCCCTTTCGCCAGGAGGTGTTTTCTCTCTGGCCCTCACAGGTGGGGCATGATGGTGCTACCCCTGAGAGCTGCTGGATGATGGAAGAGCTCAACATCGTCGTGCCCACCAAAGGCGTCATGTACAACTTTGTCTGCAAGTGCTGGCTGGCCAGAGACAAAGGTGACGGGCTCACATCACGAATCCTCAACATCCTGGATGCAGAATGTGTTAACATTGGCATCAAGGTAGGCACCAGGCTCACTTTGTGCCTTTAGCTGCTACAGGCACCTCTACTGACATAGGTCATGTGTCAGCAGCTCTCAAACCTTGACTTTTGCAAGTGGCTTGAGCTTTCTCTTTGCTTTCCTTTCCTATGTTATTTTATTAACAATATCTTTAGGCATGGTTTAGAATCATGATTGTTTAGAGCACTGGTTAGTGAGGCTGGCTGGATGCAGCCATGGCATAGAAGGAAGGGCAGGGCAGGTAGGACACAGTTCAGCAGCCTGTCCTCATCTTGTCACCCACTGAATCACCTGGTACCCATAAAGTGGGAGCACCTTCAAGGTGAAGGAATACTTCCAACTCATCAGATTAGAGCTGTGGAAATATCCTAATATTTTAATCTCTCCATACATACCAGATTTTTTAATAGGAGATAGGGAAACTAATTTGCTGGAATTTGTTGAAACATGAAAACAATTGTAAGCCTGATCTTTGGTGAGAATAACTGATTAAAGTTGAATCAGTGATGAATAAAACTCTATAGTCTTTCCATTCAAATATCTGAATTTTGAAGTAATATCTGCTATGCCGTATTTCAAACAAGTACAAATTGGAAAGCTGAGCTATGCTGATTTTGGATGTAAGATTTGTAGCAGAAGTAACAGTCTGGATGAATGTGAAAATAACACTGTGTTTAAATACCTGTGTGGCAATTTAAAATCTCTATAAATGTGCTTCTATTTACAGTCAGGTTACACTTTCATAGTACATTATTTTTCCTCTATGCTGCTCTTGATTCCCAAGCTAAAGATATTCTCCTGAAATCTTTGTTCCCCAGACATGCAAAAACTTGATAACATTTTTAGCATTTGGGAAGGATTCACCAAATTAATGCAGATTTCAGTGGTGGAATTGACCTAAGAGGGTATAAAAACCTGCATCGCACTTAATACCAAGGTTAAAACCAATCTCATAAAAATGTCCCATCTGTCATTTAACCTCCTGGATGAGATTTCCAAACTCCTATTGGTGAGCTGATGCCTTGCCTGTAGATTGAAGTGGATGTTAATGAAGACTTATGTTCAGTCTTCCTTTAAAAGCACAATCCTGAATATTTATTTTCATAAGCATGCCCAAAATAGACACTATTTTAGGCAAGAGACATCTAACTACAATTTTTTTTCCTATGATGTTGGGCCAGAAACATGATGGGAAATTTGAAGGAAATCTGGGGAGATGCTTGGGACATGAAACCAGAAGTGAGCATGTGACTTTCTGATCAGTCTCCTAGTTGAGGGAATTTGGGACTGTTCCCTCATAAAGAGCTGTAGTTAGAAACTGAGTCTTACAGGTTTTCTTAGAGTTTAAAGAAAACTGATATGTTTAGCATCATTGGGAAGATTAACACTTTTCTTTTTTTTCTATTTTTTTTCCTGCCTGGCTTTTGTACAGCTGTATGTATCCATTCAACTTAATTTTCTTCTTGGCTTGATATTCCCTCTTTTTGCTTTAAATTGAGTATTTGCCTTCCCATACATCGAGAAATTACTCAGTGTCCACCACAGTCATTAAAAGCCTTCAATGCATTGGTTAAAGAGTTCTTCTTCTCCTTCCTACAAAAAATAGGATGCATTGCTAAGATTTAAAATATGTATGGATGAATATGTGATCAGCAGATTACTCAGGTTGAAACAAACGTGAAAAATCATTTTTTTTATATTATGTTATTCCTTTGCACTGTTTATTTATGTGACAGCCAAAATTCAGGCCAGTAAAACTAGCCTAGCAGCGCACTATTTGAAATATATTTTTGGGGGACTGTTCCTTGATATTCTTCCACGTCTTAATTCCAGAAGTCTCGCTACCATGGCTATGATCTTCAAAGCATCTAAGTGGCCTAGAAGTCTTAAAAACCCTGAGAGCTGCTGGGAATTGCACATTTTTAAAATATTTATTCTAAGTCTTATTGTTCCCATGTCAGGAGAAAAGAACAAATTTAGGCTAATTAGGTGAAAATTATAAAAATCATCTTTTCACACAGGGGCATGCCTTCAGTGCACACAAGGTCTGGGAGGACTCTGCACCTGATGCAGCAGCGAGCATCCCCTTGGAGAGCAGCATAGCTGAACTTTGTACCACAGAGAGTATTCTGATGTCTAAACTTCCAAACTATTAGTGATATTGGAATGAACATTGCCCAGATGAACACTGAACTTTTGGGGGAAACATTTTGCAGACAAGAAAAAGAAGCAATTGTTCTTCTGGGAGAATTTTTTTTTTTAATTAGCAAGAGTTTGGTGTAGTACGGAGGTCTGGAGTGCTGGAGGTCGCCAGGGACAGGCACTGATAGCAGAGGGTTGGCGACCCAGCTATTGATGTGATGGTTGTGACACCTTTGAAGAAGCAGCTTAAGAGATCTTCATCACTGGTGTTGCAATAGGACAAGGGATAATGGGTTTAAATGGAGGGAAGGCTGACTTGGATTAGATAAAAGGAAGAAATTTTTTACGCTGAGGGTAATGAGGCCCTGGCACAGTTTTCTCAGGGAAGCTGTGGCTGCCCCTTCCCTGGGAGTGTCCAAAGCCAGATTCAACAGGGCTTGGATCAACCTGGGACAGTGGAAGGTGTCCCTGCCCATGGCAGGGGGTGGGAATGGATAGGCTTTAAAGCCCCTTCCAACCCAAACCATTCTGTGGTTCCGTGATTCAAATGTTGTCACAATTAATGTGTCTCTTTCAAGGCTGAGAAACTCTAGAAAAGATCATAGATGGAAAGTCCTGTAGTGAGTTTTGATCTCTAACTTTACCTCTGAAAACAATGCTGTGGAGAGGAACCAAGAAGCTGTGTTGCAACATTTTCTGGCTAGGAAGTAGATTTCCAGGAAAGCCTGTTGCCCTGTTTAGCATGGGTTAAGGACAGCTGTTTAAATGAGGCTTTCTAATTGTTTCCAATCCTCACCAGATCCTCTACGAAGTCACGGTTGTGACTGGAGACATCGAAAGTGGTGGTACCGATGCCAGTATTTTCATGACTGTCTTTGGATCCAATGGGAATACTGAGGAGATGCTGCTGGAAAAAAATGGAGACAGGTACAGTAACTGTCATTTTTGTTGGTCAGAAGTGGAATGATGGCAGATTTTAGTGTCAAGTCAAGAAGCACTCAGGGCTTTGATCATGGCTGATCACTGAAACACAAACCTTTATTCCCACTGACTTTATAGATTCAGACCTGGGCCCCCTGTAAGTGTTTCTGTCAGACATTTAGCAAAGCAAAGGAAAGGAGAGCCAGGGAAACCACCCTTTGACATTTGTACAAGTTTTGTCTAACCTGTTCCTCAGTGGCTTTAGAGATAAGCATCTTGAACAAAAGTATGAAGTCCTGCATTGTCTGCAAGAAGAGCTGTGAACATTGCCCAGGAGAGCACTGGAAAATGGATGGGTGGTGGCACAGAATGCTGGACTGCATGCCCTGATTTTACTGAAAAGGTGGAATCTCATGTTTTCTTCAGCAGAAAGAGCTAACAAACACTGTAACACTAGTCTGATGCCATCACTTCTGTAAGCCAAAAAAACTCACACATGTCACCACTCATCCACTTCCCAATGCTTTTTTGTTCCTTCCTAGCACCTTCCCTAGTACAGAAGGCTTTGGCATGCTCAAGAATGAACCATCTTTTAGCAACACCATGCTTAAATTTATTTAATTGACTAGCTCTGATCTTATTCAGCAAAGCATCTACAGAGCATCAGAAGGGCGGGAGCTTTTGGCCACACGGTTCAAGCTTAGCTTGCTGAGGGGATGCTGGATAACTGAAGATAAGGTGCACCTTGCATAGAGGTGTTTGCTCAGGGGATGTTTTACTTGAAGTTGTCGCAGCAGAGTGGGTGTCTGGACAAGCATAGCTAAGATTGAGAGCTTCATGTGTTTAGTTAGTAACAAGCAAAAGCCTTGTTTGTTGTGAAAAAAATGCAGCAGAGAGGTGCTGCTGACTAAAATATCTGTGAGAAACACAGCTGAGTCATGCAGAAAAACACAGATCCTGGTGCTGCTCCCCATCACAGAGGGACATCTGACAGGTGGGACAATGCTCCTGGTTTACCAGTGAGGGGGCCATCAGTGACACCTCTCTTACAAGACCCTGGGCAAGCAGGGCCTGTCTTCCACCGATTTAATCCTAACACTTAGTTCTAGTAGGTGGGAAAATGGACCACTGCTATTTGTAATCAGAAATGAAGCAGATTTCACATCTGGGTGCATCAACTAAAAATCTCTAAAGGGGATCAAGACATCTCCAGCCTCTCAGGAGCAGGGTTGCAGTCTTGCTGCATCTGGGGCAAGTCATACCCCTAAACTTTGTGGCCTCTAAAAACATACCCCATTTGTCTACATGGCTGGGATGGACAATCTCTGATCTAAGAGTATGAAAAAGCAATTGAGGAGAATTTAAAAGTCTCTATGTTATTAGTTGCTTGGGTTGTCATCTGACAGTAGAAGATCTGTGAAAGGTGTTGAAAAATCGCTGGGTCTGTGTGAAGAAGAAGGAAGTGTAAGGCACAACTCTTTTTATGTTAATATCCGCAGGATGCACATCTCTGCTAGCTGGAGGTGCTCTGTATCACACCTCCAGCTGTACAGGGCTCTTGTCATCTCATTAGCACCCTCTGCACAGGACATTCATGTCCCCAAATTCACATGCTGTCTGTTTCCACACCACTGCCACCAGTGTTCATCCAGCTGCTAACAGCACAGGCTTTCCTGGCTCCTTTCCACATGGAAATCTCTCCAGCCCTTGTGCCAGCAGTGCAGAGATGGGTGAGAGCTACTGCAACCAAATGGTAAAAGACACTTCATCTTTATTGGGGCCATCCAGTGCCAATTCACTCACAGCAGCTTAGTGCATTACGAAGAACCGTCTGTCTAACCTGCCGCAGATTTATGGCAATTTCTGCTACATTACTGTTATTACCAAGACCCCTGGGCAATGGAAATATTTATAAGGGCAGGCATGGAGAGGAAAGCTTAATGAAATCCTTTAGATAAATGGTTCAGTGTCCTGAAAAGGGAACAGCAGCAGTCAGCTTGTCTGGCTACTTCTTCCCTTCTCAATTTTTTTCAGGTTTATGTTCATCTTCATATAAATTAGGGATAGCAAAGGGCTTTTGGGTCCCCCAGTTTGTCACCTCAGCAATCACTTCCCTCTAGTACTTCTCTCTTGGAAGTAACAGGTGAGTATCAGCATTACAAACTTCAAACAAGGCATTTGCTGAAGATAAATAATGTTTTATTTTGCTAGCAGACATTTTAGCTTAGAATTAGCTTAGCTCAGCCTGGAAAGCCTCAGAGTGAGAGATTTCTATGAAGCTTTGTAGGTAATAGTGATTGTAATAAAAACTGATCATAGGATCACAGGATAATTCAGACTGGAAGGGTCACACCTTTTTCTTTAATAGATGTGGAAATCAATCCAGTCCAGGGACAAAAGTACATTCTATTTCTCACAGTGAGACAGGCTGCCTCAGTATCCGGTACCACAGAAAGACAAATAAGAAGAAAAAGGCATTTTTCAAAGAGCAAACATAACCCTTAATAACTAGAAATGGACTGGGACCAAAATGCCCAGTCCAAATGCCTCTGGGAGTGCAGAGGAAGCAGTGCCTGGATGAAAACTGAGAGGCTCGAGCCAAACCTTATTGCTAACATCTGCAGCAATGCATGCTCAGATAATGGTGTGAGTATAATCGCATTCGTCCTGCAGGGGGTAATCTGAACAGAGGCTGGTAAAGAAAATGGTTTTTTCTCCACATTCTGGCACTGCACAGCTATGGGAGGCAGCGGGCCTTGCCAGGAATGAGATATCATCATTATGGATTGCTTCTATTGTGGCAATGCCCACATCTTGCAGGGCTCTTCCCAAACCACTCAGCACACTCAGGTAATTCCCCCACAAGGAGGAGTTTGCATGAAGGAGAAACATCAACAGCGGAGTGGTCGCCATGTGCTTGGTAAACCCTCTGGCTTTGGCTGCCATTCTCCTTAGCAAGGGTTAGATTTCCAACTCCAAGACCACAGCAGGTCTCCAGAGTATCTGGGGGGAAAACTTGAAGATACTTGCTCTGAACAGAGTAATATTGAGCCTGAGGCAGCACATTCACTGAGGCAATGCCAAGTGGGAGGGAAGGTGCAGTCCTAGCCAGTGTAATCTTCTGTGGGAAGCACATGTTAGCTGTTTTTTCCCTTCTCCTGCTTCCTGCTGATTGCTATGGATGAGCAGCTCCTGCACATCCTTGTGCCTGTACACGGTGGCCACGCACCGGGGACGGTCTTTCATGCAAGGTTACACAAACCCACCCTGGTTCTTACCACAGGCAGAGATAGTTTGCAAATCCAAATCCCCCAATTTCATCAGGTTGTTTTTTTCTCCATTCTAACACAATTTGCCTGTGCTTACTAAACTTGGGTATTGGACACCGACCTGCAATCCCAGTGCCACATTTAGCTCAGCTGCAGCAACTACCTCTCTCCACAGCAAGCACAAAGTTTTGTGCTGCACCTCAGAGAAAGGAGATGAGGCAAAATTATTTTGCCTTCTAGCTGGAGCGGACCAAGGACAGGCAAGTGGGCAGCTGCCAGGAGGGAGGCGATGTGCAGAAGCCTGACTGTGAGTCGCTATTGTTCTGGTTACAAACAGAGCAGTAATGTATGCTACAGACTGCCTGGAGCAGCTCCAGGTGGGCTGTGTTTTCCAGGGAAGGAGGAATCCCTGTCAAATCTGCACTGAGGTGTCTTGCCAACAGCACAGTAGCTGGTGATTGCAGCACAGGAAAGCTCAAGTCCAATAAAGAGCACTCATAAACTTTTGATTTGAGGCTGTTGGCAGGGCGAGGGCTCCGGCAGGGGACGGAGACGCAGAGAGGCTGTAAAGCAGCAGCAACACAACCTCCTTGGTCTTCCAATCCCTGCAGGTTTGAGCGGGGCCAGGAGGACAGTTTCATTATGGAGATTGCTGACATCGCACCCCTCAGGAAGATGAGGGTCCGGACGGACGGGAAGGGGACGCGCCCGCACTGGTTCCTGGAAAGGGTAACGCATTCAGCATCGCGCGTCTGTCGCAGCATGTGTGTCCTGCAGCCTCTCACCCCCTGGCAAAGAGGAGAAAGACATCGAGTGATTAGTTTTTACTAATTTCCTACACTTTTTCTGTTCAGTTTCTCATGGTTTTTCCCTGCAGGAATTGAGTCAAGAAAGAAAAGAGCAGAGGGGAAAAGCTGTGTTGTAAATTTTTTTTATGGCGAAATCACCATGTTTGAAAGTGTTCAAAAGGCTTGTGGGTGTGGCACATCTGTGGGCTGTGGTTTAGTAATGATCACTGTGGTGCTGGGTTAATGGGTGGACGTGATCATACTGGACACCTTTTCCAGCCTAAATGATTCTATGATTTCACCACAGATTCTGCTGTTAGATCTCACTCTCCTTCCCTGCACGAGCCTTGGTTGGTCACAATATTTTCTGGTCCCTGGGATGTACCCTCAGCCCCTGCAGATCTCTGCCATGTGGGAATCCGAATCCATGGGAGGATGTCTGCCAGATAGAGACCCTGTGGGCTGGGTGGGATATTTCCAAATAATCCATCCATGCAGCTGTATCATCCCATCTCTCCCCTTTCCTTCTCCTCTAGCACACAGGCAGATTTCTTTCTTTTCTTGTCCATACAAGTAAGGTGTCATTTTTATCTTGCATTTTGAATGGAATATGTAAATTGATGGTATTTTTCCCTGATGTCCTACCTTGCACAAAGTACAGTGTTTGCGTTTATCTTTGCTGACAAACCACCAGCTCCTTGTAAGGATCACCTCTGTCTGGGCAGTCAAAAGTAGTTTGCCTGTTGTGGGTCCCTATAATTATATTTCTAAGAGAGAAGGGGAACGCTGTGTTGATTCCAGACCATCAGATGTCATTAATGGAGAAACACATCTCTGCCATTTTCCTTTACCATGCTTTTCCTGTAGTTGATATCTTGCTGGATTTCTGTATCTTGACCTTTTTATGAGAACAGTTTAAGACCCAGCAGCTTAACCATGGTCAGGGGAACACTGCATGATTTTTTTAATCGGGTTCTTTATCCTTTTTGACTAGTTTACAGCAGTCTTTTTCCCGTAGATAATGTGTTTCTAAACATTGACCCTACAAAGCCACCAGTTTTCAGTGAAGTGATTAACTTCACTTTCAGAAGGGTTTCTGTGCTGCAGTACCATTTTTACTTCAGCATTTCCACTTCTAAATGTTTTCTCAGCAGCTGGGGAAGGAGGGGAACTGAAAGAGGGGGAATTCATGCTGGATGTTGGGAAGAAATTCCTTACTGTGAAGGTGGCAAAATACTGGCACAGGTTCTCCAGGGAGATTGTGGCTGCCCTGTCCCTGGCAGTGTCCAAGGCCAGGTTGGACAGGGCTTGGAGCACCCTGGGATACTGGAAGGTGTCCCTGCCCATGGCAGGGGGTGGGAATGGATGAGTTTTAAAGTCCCTTCCAACTCTCTGATTCTATGATGATTCTTGTGCAGCTTCTCAAAGGATTAGACCTCCAGCACATGTCTTTAGAATAGATGCCACAGATGCACAGTTTTTCTCTCTGTGCCTGAGGAATAACTCAATCTGTTCTCTGATTTGATTCAGATGTCTTGGTCAAACTCTCTTTGTAATTTCTCACATGCTTTCCCCTGAGTTTTATAAATCGTATTCATATAAAATGAAATCAAATAAAGCTTATTCATCCAGAGACATTCCAGGTCTTCCAGTCATAAATCAGCAGCAGCACAAAGGCAAGGGATGGCTGAATCTTTAGTTGTGCCTTCCCACTTTCCTGTTCCCTACTCTGTCCAGGCATTCCAAAACCTCAGCCTGCTGGACTGTCCTACCAAAAGCAAAGCTTTCCCAGGGAAGTGGACAAAAAGGACTCTCATTTGGACCTACCCAGTGGGCTCATAGCCACCTTCCAGCTCTACAGAAGCACAGGTGGACCATGCACACAAGAATAGGTCTGGACAAGAGGCTTAAAAGAGGGCCTGAAAAAGTCAGGGAGAGCAACTTTTTACATGGGCTGATAGTGATAGGAGACAGTGTGACAGTTTTAAACTAAAAGAGGAGAGATTTAGATTAGATATTAGAAAGAAACTCTTGGCTGTGAGGGTGGTGAGGCCCTGGCACAGGGTGCCCAGAGAAGCTGTGGCTGCCCCTGGATCCCTGGAAGTGTCCAAGGCCAGGTTGGATGGGGCTTGGAGCACCCTGGAGTAGTGGAAGGTGTCCCTGCCCATGGCAGGGGGTGGAACTGGAAGGTCCTTAAGGTTGCTTTCAACCCAGACCATTCTTTTATAATTCTATTATTTTAGAAGCTTATGAAAATTATGCCCATAGTTTCTATTTTTCTTAGATAAGCAGATCACAGAGGATTTTCTAACGCCAGTAGAAGAGACGTAGAGAACTGTAGAGAACTGTATTTACGTAGAGAACTGTATTTATTGGTCTATTGTATTTATTTTCTTTCCCACTTTCCCTGAAAAGGTAAACACAGCATTTGCATTCCCAGAGAGAGGGTGGCTACAGAAGCATTCTGGAAGAGGGGAGGAAGGATTTGTGTTCTCTGATTTGTATTCCAGCCTTAGAAACTTACGTAGCCTGGTGTGACATGAAAACTGATCGGAGCCCATTTCCATTTCTGTCAAAAGTGCATATTAAGACTGCATAATGAAATACTTGTGGGGGTAGTGCTAAACTCTCAGACAGATGGTTCACAGTTAGTGCTAACTAGCACAGTGAAATGAGAAGCTAGATTAAGCCATCAACCCCGTAATTAACCATTTGTTGCTCCATTTATCTACATGATATTCTCAGTTTTCTTGTTCTATTAAGCTAACAATAAATGATCTTTTTAATTCTCTTGGTCTTTTGGTAAACTGTTGCTAGCATAATTTATACTGCTTTTAGTTCACCAGATACAGAAATGCATAAATACCAATTAAAATGCATGAATTATCAATGATTCTGTACACAGCCAAAAGATTCAATTTACAAGCAGGCAAGTAGTCATATTTTTTTCTGTCTACATAAAGTACACTAAAATTTCATTCAGAATCTCAGTGAAGTAATGAACTTGGTGCTGAAAATTCAAACTGCACCACAAGTAGCAGTAAGTTTTAAATGCTGATACCTAAACCTCTAGAGGGAACAAAATTTAATTAGTGATGTTTTGCGACAAAATGAACATTATTGATCATTACTATGCCCAAAAAGGCACCATGAATGTTCTCCAAAGCTGAGCAATGCTCTCTGATCAGACCACTGCTGGGAGAGACAGAGAATGTGGATCTTTTCCACTGACCTAATGCTGAATCTCATGTTCTTCCATATCAAGCTACCATGACACTGCTCTGTGTTTCTGAAAAATCAGGGAACAAAATCATAGAATCACAGAATGGTTTGGGTTGGAGGGTGCCTTAAAGTTCATCCCATTCCAATCCCCTGCCACAGGCAGGGACACCTTCCACTATCCCAGGTTGCTCCGAGCCCCATCCAACCTGGCCTTGGACACTTCCAGGGATGGGGCAACCACAGCTCCTCTGGGCACCCTGTGCCAGGGCCTCACCACCCTCAGCAAAAAAAATTTTGACTCTAATTAGGCAATTTATCTAAATGTGTGCTTTAGAAAGCTCTTCCTGGGATAGCTGGTTCCTCAGTCCCTGTGAAGATTTCACCTGCTGCCCAGTGTCTTTGCTGTGAAGTTGAAAATCTAGAAACAAGAAGGGATGAAAGCTGAGTGAAATAGCAGGAATTACGAGACTGTTGAATTCTGCAGAGTTGCTTCCCTCAGAATTTTAATGTTACTTTGTGCTGTCAAAGCCAGACAGATAAGAAGCTGCCTTAATGAAGCACTAATTGCATTGCATTCAAACGTCACAAGTAATCCTGCATGTGGGACTCAGTCTTTATTCAGTCCTTTCTCCTTTGTATAAAGGAGATTAAGAGAATTTGAGAATTATTATTGAGAATTGAGAATTATATAGTTGAAGCTTACTTTTGTTCTTCCGAAAAGAGAGAAGTCTTTGTTTTACAGTCAGAAGTTCCTGGGTTTAAGTGAAGAATAATGACATGCAACAGAAGTGTAAAATCCTGTGTTTGAACCTTTAAAGGTGAATTCCAGGAGCTGTGTATTTTGGTGTCAGTGGAGTGGGGGACCCTGTGGACCATGTTTTACATGACATCTGGAAGAAGGCTGGATAGGGGTAAATCAAATAATTGGACTCAAACTTTTCCATTTCAGGAGACACAGTGCAATTAATTTCAAATTGTTGGTTTAAAGTTCCTATCAACTACTGTATTTGCTTATCTGCAAAGAAAATTATCAATATGTGATTCATATACACTCCTGCCACTTTCTTTTCATGCCTTAGTGTTCTACAGCCCAGTTAATCTCCTTGCATAATTAGCAGGGCAAGTTTGAGCTGAAAAGCACACTGGATGCCCACGGCAAGTTCTAGGTATCCTAAAAAAATAGCTTAGGTGCAATGTAAAATAGTGGTCTCATTGCCAAGCAGTAGCTAGTTAACTGGGAGGAGCAGGCAGAAATTAAATATAGTCTCAGCTCAGCTCGCTGAGATGACTTTCTTGACCCTATGATTGAAACCAAAATCCGGCATCATCCTCTGTGTGTGCAACACCCACAAACATCTCCTTGCAGGATGGGATTTATTTTCTGCTATTTTAGTCACTGAAAAAGGCTACATTCAGCTTTCACCCCTTCCAACAAACTATTCAGGCCCCTTCTGTAGTCATGAGACAGATGGACCTGAGAGAGGGGGCGATGCCTTGAACAGCTCCTTACCTGCCCCCATTTTGGGTGGGATGTGAGGCTTCCCTGGGGATACCCAGGTCCCACCACTGACCACATGATGTGTTTGTGCTGGATGACCAGCATTTAGGGCGTCCACACAGGGTAAGTGAGGCAATGTACCCACATTGTGACCCAGCAGTCAGCCTGCCACTGCTGCTGCTGCTTCTGTGTCCCTGGCTGTGATCACAGAATCGTAGTTTGGGTTGGAAATTACCTTTAAAGGTCATCTCGTTCCAACCTTCTGCCATGGGCAGGGACACCTTCCACTATGCCACGTTGCTCCAAGCCCCATCCAACCTGGCCTTGGACACTGCCAGGGATCCAGGGGCAGCCACAGCTGCTCTGGGCACCCTGTGCCAGGGCCTGCCCACCCTCACAGACAGCAATTCCTTCCCAATATCCCATCCAGCCCTGCCCTCTGGCACTGGGAAGCCATTCCCTGTGACCTGTCCCTCCATGCCTTGTCCCCAGTCCCTCTGCAGCTCTCCTGGAGTCCCTTTAGGCCCTGCCAGGGGCTCTGAGCTCTCCCTGGAGCCTTCTCTTGTGCAGCTGAACACCCGCAGCTGTCCCAGGCTGGCTGCAGAGCAGAGGGGCTCCAGCCCTGGAGCATCTCGGTGGCCTCCTCTGGACTGGCTGCAGCAGCTCCAGGTCCTTGTGCTGTTGTTCCCCAGGGCTGGGGCAGCTCTGCAGGTGGGGTCTCACCTGAATGGGGCAGAATCCCCCCCTCCCCTGCTGCCCACACTGGGGATCAGCCCAGGATAGAGTTGAATTTCTGGGCTGATATCCCTTGGGAAAAAAAATGGTCATAAAATGAATCTCTTCCCTATCTGCTCCTCCTGTATCACCACCCCAGAACAAGATATCAGGGGCAGGGCTCTGTTTCTGTCCTTACTGCTTACAGGAGGGTGCATACAGATGCAATCACACATCCTGGGTGAGGGGCTGAGGATGGAAAAAGCTGGGATTTTGCTCCAGCAGTTTTAGTAGCCAGACATTTTTTTCTCAGACAGCATCTGGAGCGCTGAGCATGGGCTGGGTATTTGTGAGAGGCCTGACCTCTGTGTCTGTGAGTGCTCTCCGGATGACAACTCTAATCTGCTTCTATCCCCACTGCTTCCCTGACAATTTCCCGCAAGCTTTGCTCAGGACATTTTGCTACTAACAGTGTCACTGTCATTCCCAAGAAGGGCAGAGGTACTGCTGGCTGAACCTTTTCCAGCATAGAGTTCACACACTGGGTTGGGGGAAAAAAAGACATTTTCAGTCACCCTGATATGGCCCACAATTCCATTTTGTGAATTTTAGCCAAAGCAAACTTTCTGGGTTGGACTCCTAAGAGGATGCAGGCATCCTTGTTCACACATCCTTGAGAGAGGACACTTCTGTGCCCCAGCAGAAAGGCCACCAACCGGGGTGGGGGAGACCTGATTTCTGCTTGGTTCAAAGCAAGGGCTTGATGCAATATCTCTTGACTCACAGAAGAGTTTTTTTGACCACAAAGTAATAGTGTCACTGGCTATGAATAAGCAGCTTTTTAGAAAAGTGGGACATCTTCTACCTCCAAAAATGTCCCGTCCCCCTGGGACAGGGGGGTGAAGGTGCTGTGTTACAGATCCCTCTTTAGCATCAGGCAGAGCGAAAACCCCAGATGAGTGTCCTACCCACAGAACCATTCAATGCACAAATAGCGTGGCTTACTGCTCAGCTTTGGTG
This sequence comes from Corvus kubaryi, assembly GCF_017639235.1. Classification (NCBI taxonomy): domain Eukaryota; kingdom Metazoa; phylum Chordata; class Aves; order Passeriformes; family Corvidae; genus Corvus; species Corvus kubaryi. Next base: position 21,166,317 of record NW_024581096.1, on the reverse strand, counting down.
TAGCTGCTGCCCTCTTTGAAACAAACTTTTATAACCTGGAGCAATATGCTTCTTTCGAAGTGATAAAGACTCCAGGAAGGCCAGGTTGGGGTCAACAGAAGGCCGCGAGCTGGGACACCTGAAGTTTGAGGACAGAATTTGAGCACATTGTATCTTGAGATAAGTTTTACTAAGTTTTTTTTCTTAGGCTGATATATGAGCATGCAGTGGAAGGGCACTGAGGTGATGAGGGCCTACATGGCACACCAGGAAAGGCTGAGGAAAATAGTTTTTAAGCCATGACAGGCTTAAAAACTTGAAGAGAGGTTACAGAAACCATTGATCCAGACTTTTCGCAGAGGTGGACAGTGAAAAGGCATGAGGCAATGGACACAAGTTGCAGTGAGGAAAGCCCTGATCAGACATAAAGAATAAAATCTTCCCAATGAGAACGGTGCAGCCCTGGGATGAGGACTCAGAGTGCCTGGGGAATCTACACCCTTGAAGATTTTCACAGCTCGGTCAGACATTGCTTTGCAGCTAGCCATGCTTGGAGCAGTGGGTGGAACCATACACCTGCAGGCGTCCCTTTTAATGTAACATTTCCCACCACTCCTGATTAATTCCTCCCTAGTATTATGCCACGCTTCTCTGACACGTCTGGGCTCATGTTTCCATCGTCTTGGCAGAGGCAGTGTTTGCTGATGCACTGCTACACACGGGTACAGTCTCTGTTTCTCTTAGATGGTAACACAAATGGCAATTTACAGCGCTGTCTCCTGCCTTCCCTTCAGCTCCCCCAATTTAGTGAGAACTTATTGCTAGTTTTTTGCTCTAGGCAGGTGTAATGCTTTTCTCCCACCTGACTGATGCTCCACTGAGCCCACATCCAACAAGAGACATAAAGGTGGGTATTTTATTAGGCATTTGTTGGAGTAACTTGTTGAGCTGCTCTGAATTCATTCCCATTCTGTTCTTATCACCACGGCATCTGAGCTGCTTCCATGACATGTTAGATAGCGTGACTAATATCTGTTGCATACTGTTTGTTCTGTCACCTTTTCCCAGAGGGAGAAGTGTGTGAAATATTAAGTTTTGCTGGCCTAATTTTATCTTGTGCCTTGTTTTAACTTGTTTGGGCTTGGTTTGTGTCTCTCTACAACAATTTCTGCATGTTCACTCAAAGGAAGGCAGGCAAAAGAAAAATGCTGGGTGCTTCAAGGAGAGGTAGTGATGTTTTTAATAACTCTGTTACTTTTTTGGAGCGAATTCCATGCTGGCTCACAGGAGAGGTCTGACTCTCTTAGAGATGAGCTTTATCTATAACTTAGGTCAGAGGAGCAAATTTCTCCCTTTGCTTTGCCCCAGGGTTGAAAAAGCTTTATAGCACTATGAAGACCGTTTTTCAGGGCAAGCCAGAACAGCAAATACTGTCCACAGGAGAGAGTTCCATTCATCCCAGAAGAGCTCAGTATGGCCTTTGGAGCTGCGGCCAAGCTCTCCCCATGTCCTACCAGATCATGCACTTTCTAAGTTTAACATTTGCCCTCATTCAAATAGTAACCAGAGTAAGTTTTTTTCCCCCATTTTGGCTCTTCACAGATCACCCTGAAGAATCTTACTAATCAAGAAGTGGCCACATTTACCTATGGGGATTGGCTGTCCAAGCTGAAAAATGACAAGGGAAGCTTGGTGAGTGAGATGCCAGCTTTCATAAACAACGAGCAGATGATGGAGGACACCACATACACTCTTCAGGTTAAAACCAGTGACATTGGAGGTTGGTCCTTGCTAGATATTTTATGACTTTTACAGTATGAAGTGTGGTTTTTAGCAATGGAAAAAAAAATATATCTGCTTCATTTGAATTTACATTTTAAAAAACATAGTTTAGCTGGAATACAATCATTTTGGCTGGCTGTTCACCGGAGTTATTCTGAGAAACTCATTCTCTTCTGAGCTCTGGGCATAACATATTTAGACACAAGGCCCAGCTTTGACTTGTCTTTGATTCCTCTGAAGACACCTTAACAGAAACTATTACCGGATGAAGTTATAGAGGTCAGCAGCCACATTTTTCTTTTTTGGTCAGGTCCATCCATGTAGGGTGGTCAGAGCTGGTGTGCTTCAGGTTTTCAGTCAGCACTGTCTGCCTTGCCCAGAGCAGATAGCAATAATTCACCCACCTTTTCAAAGTGTTTTGAGAGCATTTATCTCAGGCTGTTATAAAACATCCTTAAATGCACACCAGATAGAAGAAGTGGAACAAAATATACAGAAAGCTGCAGAGCTTCAAGAGCCAAGAAATGGGGTTTCAATGTCATTTCCTGGGAGCAGTGCCTCTTTTCATGGGAAGTTTTGTCAGGCTGCTGGATGAAAGCTGCAGCCACATACAAGGGGTCTCGTGCCAAGAGGGGGCAATCCAGACATTGTCTTGAAGACACCTTGTTTCAAAGGTTGGTCCTCAAGTGAGATTCTGTCACACCAGTTCACATAACCACCTCCTGACCTCTAAATCTCTTTCATTTTTTTCTTTTGTTACTTCTTTTTTTTTTTTTTTTTCCCCTGGTTTTATCAGTGGTAATTTATGCAGCTTCTGAGGTATGATCTAAGAATATCAAAATTTCCCTGGCAGAGCACCTTTGAGCCACCTCACCATTTCTTATCTATCTTCTCTGCCGGCTGCTTGTCTGAAAAACATGTAGTGAAATACAAAAAACAAAAGAGAGAGAGAGAGAGAGGAAGATTTGTTTATGTATCTGGCCATCCATCTAATATAGTAGTAGATCTTTCTGTGACCTTTTTTGTGAAAACCAGTCCTAACTCAAAGGCGATGGAAATAGAAATGAGAGGAGAATAGAAAATGACAGCAGCAGCAGACAGATCTGCCCTTCCCATTGAATGAAGGATGACGGGTATTAATGAAGAAACATTTTATTTCATTATGAACAGCGACAACCAGTAGGAAAGAGCAGATTACAGAGAGGTTTCAGGGAGTCTGTTTGTGATTAGATCACACAGCTCACTGACAAAGTGCTGAACTTTATCCAGCTTATCTAAAGCAGGTGCAAGTCATGAACCATCTTCCCTTTTTGATCATTATGTATTCCACAATTACTCCTGGTTGGACCAATTCAGGAAGAAAGACATTTTATCCTTGGCAGTGTTTAAACACGTTATATCATCTCCTGCCACGCTGACATTGTCGAGGAGCAGCAATACTGCACAAGGACTGGCATCAAATGTGTTTATTTCTAGGTATAAAGCTTTTCTTTGCAATGGCTTTCAACTTTCCAGTGCATAAGAGTCACTGAAGGAAAAAAATAAAGCAGGCAAAGTAATCTCAGCTATTTGTCATTCTCCAAAAAATTTTATTTCTGGTTTTACTTCCTCCTAATCTAGACCATCCCTGGTCAATTCATCTGGGAGAGAAGAGTCTTCATCAGTGGTCTGGATAACCTTCCTGAGGGTCTCTCCCTCTTGAGTTTTTCTTCATCAGATTCAGACAGAGACTGCATGATTAAGTCAGGCTATATGGCTAAAATTAGGGAAAACGAATCCCACAAAGAATATCCTGCAGCAAACTAGAAAGTATAAGCTATTTCCTCCCCACCACATACATGTGTTTAACAACAGCGTTGTTTTACCTTTCCCTCAAATAAACCTTTAAGCCACAGTTTGGCTTTTGCAAAGTCACTCTACTCCAATGATTATTTAACCTGCAGAGGTTGCAACAGGGAAAGACTCCACTCTGCAAAGCTCATCACCTCTCTTCCACCACCAGCAGTACCTCAGACGGCTCTCAGCCTACACACAGATAAGAAGAGGTTGTTAGGGCATACACCTCCCAAATCAGATGGGTAATCTTTGGTTAAATCTAGGTCTTGATTTTAGATGTAAAGCACAATTGGATTTTCTTCAAGGCAGGACTCATAGACATTGATGCAATATAGCCAGACCACCTGATGGCTTTTTCTGAGGCACAGAAACGTCCTCTGGCTGGTTAATTTTTACTTTTGCTATGCAGGCATCACATACATGGTAATGCAGTAAAGATGGAGAGTGAATAAATACTGCTTTCTCATTTTCCAACCATTAATGAAGCAGAAGGTTTTTATCTCTGCTGTTATAAGATTAATTAGGATGTTGTCAGCTCAGTTCCAACCTACAAATTACATAATTTAGGACAGTTGGTGTCAGTTCCTAGTGCCTTATTCCAGATCTTTGTTATGTCAAAAGAAGGAAATTCTTTGGCCTCAGAAGGCTGTGACTCAGGCCCAGAGAGTTTGTTTAAAAATGAAGCATCTGCTCAGTAAGAATCATATAATCATAGAGACTTCCATTGAAAAGGTCCTCTGGAGGTTATTTCACCCATTTTCCTGCTCAAAGGACTGTTGTCAGCTAAACTTTGGACATCTCCAGGGATGGTGATTTGCCACCACCTCCCCAGGCATCTGATCCAGATCTGCACCATATTCCTAAGAAACTTGTTTTTTTTCCTGATTCCCAGCCTGAACCTCCCCAGCATCTTGCAGCTGTGGCTCTTTGGGGTATGGTGTGACACAGTACATTAGCCTGTACTGACAGCCCTGTCACCATTGTCACTGCTCCTGCACATGGGGCCCTTGTACATCTGCCCCAGCTCCTCTCAGGGCTTCTCCTCACAGTGGTTTGTCCCAGCTCTTGTCCACCTTGGTAGCCATCCACTGAGCTCTTCTCAGTGTCTTGACACAACCCAGCAATTCGAACTGGCATTTTGCACTGAACACTGGACACTTCCTGCTAGCTTGGATTCTATCAGAATGTGAATGGTACTGCTGTAAACTTTGGGTCACCTTCAACTTCCCAGCGTGTGCAAGGTTTATTCCAAACCCAGATGCAGGACTTTGCATTTCTCCTTGCTGAATTCCTGGAATTTCTGCTTGCCCAGTCCTCAAGTTTCTCAAGGTCCATCTGGGTTGGAATTCTGGCTTTCAGCATGTCAGTCACTCCCACAAATCTACACTTAGCTGGAAATACACTGAGGAAACACTCTGCCATTGTTTAGGGTGTTGGTGATGAAATTCAGTTCAGTTGTGCAGATCCCAGTATCAACCCATGAGCTCTTGCACTCATCACCAGCTGAGGCTGGTGCAACCACAGTACCTTCATCTCTTCATTTGTCTAGTTTTTTACAGTTCCTAAATGTCCCTGACAGTTTCCTGGAACTGGCAACAACAACAAAACCAAAAAATATCACAGACCCAAATAGGTGAAATGTACATTGATTTAACATTTCTGTTCTTTACTTTCCCATGTCCTGCTAATTACTTGTGAGGGAAATGTCACAGCATGAGACCTTCATAAGCTTCTTCCTGCAGGGACGGTTTTGCTGAGAAACAGTTGGTTCTGTGCTTTTTGAGACCTGGCATTAATTAGGAACCTGCTCCTTGCAAGGAAATGGACTTCAGTTTGCTTTGTTCCTCACCTCAGCAAGCATCAGGGTCATAAAAAGTACTGCCAGATGAACTGCCTGAATCCCTGATGCTTTCTCTTCCTACTTAAACCCTTCCCAGGGAACTGTTGAAAATTAGCCCCCATTTAACATGGGCAACTTCTTGCATGGACACCACATGTTGCTTTGCTTTTCCTCTATATGACTCTTTTACTCCTTTTTTTATTTTAGTAATTTTTTTTCTCAGTCCTTCTGTAAGAACAGTTGTGATTTCTTCCTAACTTCTGTATTTAAGTAATAATTCTGCAGAAGTGGGACCTTTCTCCAGAAGTTTACAGTCCCCCTAACTTTGTCTCTGCACTGTGTTTGAATGGAGCTGTGGGAAATACTGTCTGTGTGGCTCAAAGTAGATTTATGATACTCTTGTGTAAGAAAGGGCCTGGCAGGAGGTTAGAGTTTCAAAGCTGGGCTATCCAAATGAGGGCAGCAGATGCTGAGTTTCTTTATAAGACAGATTTGAGCTTGATGATCTCGTTTTCCTTTCCCAAAATTAAAGGGCCTTTGTTCTGACACAGCAGTGACTCTCTGCCCACGTGTAATCTATTCCTCTCCGTGAATCTGCTTTTATATTATGGCGTCAAAATTAAAATGCAGTCATTTTGGTTGAATTATAAATAGTGCCAGGTGAAAATGTAACGCAGCTAAAATATAAGGTCACTGCAGGTGGTGGTTGGGCCTTGAACTCCTCAAAAGTCAGCGAAAGAGCATGGCTGTTTTCTTTGGCAAAATATGGACAGTAGAGGACACAAGACATTCAATATCAGGTCATAAAGATCATCTTGGAAATTTTTAAATTTCCTAACATATGCGCAATAAGAAGGTGGGAGTTGGTAGAGCAAACTGTTGCATGAGAAACTGGGACTTTTTCCATTAAATGCCACATGGACAATTTTTTGAGAAAGAGCAATATGGAAGGAAGATCTGTTGGGGGTGGAGGGAAGTGGGCCATGAGGTGCCACAGTGGCTTGGTTGATGATCTGCACATAGCTCTGAAATCCCTGTACCATACAACACGGGGAGAGCAGGAGGAGACGGACACCAGCTGAAGGATCCTGAGGGCCACAAGTGCTTGGAGAAGGTTGTGGGACAGCAGCAGGGAATGACTGAGTGTGGAAAAGGGACTGTGCCTCAGTGGGAACAACACTTTGTGGCTAGAAAAGTTAAAGTATGTTCTTTAACACTCTTTTGTAGATTGCTGGATTCTGCTGGGTAAGTCACTTTACTTCCCAAGCTATCTTGGAATAACAAAAGTTACTACACTGACATCCCCTGCAGAGCATTGTGATGGACAGTCCTCCATCAGGAACAGAAATTCCTGCTTCCTATGAGCACTACAATCATCAAGGTCACCACACCTCAAGCACAAGGGCAAAGCATCCAACTGTATTTGTGGGATGGACTGGAAGGGTTGGTTGTCCTCTCTGCAGGGTCCTGCACGAACCCACTGAAATGTCTTGGCTGTGCCCAGAGAAACATGAGCAGCCCTGCAGCCTCTTCCATCCTGCCTTTGCTCCTCCCCATGCGACTGGGAGCAGGGAGTCAGCCCAATGTGGCAGGGTAACTCATGGCATTTTTCCCTTCTCTCTCCTTCCAGGGGCAGGCACCGATGCCAACGTGTTCTTGATCCTGTTTGGGGAGTATGGGGACAGCGGCACCCTGCCTCTGAAGGAGTCCAATAACTCCAATAAGTTTGAGAGGAACCAGATGGATGAATTCAGCTTCTCTGAAATGCTGAGCCTGGGAGACCTCTGCAAAGTGCGGATCTGGCACGACAACAAAGGTCAGGACAGTGACGTGGGTGGTGGGAGAGTTTGAGATGTGTTCACTTGAGGAAACACAGGGACACAAGGCAGGCTGAAGGCACTGTCCCCAGCTCTGCTTCAGGCTGAGAAAGTTACCTGGATTCTTCCCAGATCCTGTGCCCCAGCTTCCCTGTCTAGACACACCCCTTCATGCAGGTGACCCTCTCCCTGGCCACTGCTGCAGCATCTGCTCCAGCGGGTCTCCATCTTCAGTCAGGGCTTACAGCCACCTCTGCAGCACTGGGGATGCCTCCCCCGGGCAAAGCCATCCAGCCTGTTGTCCCAACACACTCACTCTACCCATGCATGCCTCTTACACAGGCTAGCATGGCACTTCCAGAGCAATTTAATGCTCTCAGCCTGACACCAACACGTGGGGTAATGCAGCCTGGCACAGCACAGTGAGTCTAAGAAGACAGAAATAAAGATCTGTGTCTTTACTAAGATCACTACATCAGCCAGTGAGCGTGCAGTGCACTGCTGAGGGAGGTTCTGGCATTTCCCTGCTGCTGGACACCCTAACTGGTGTCACAAGCAGCAGAGCAGTGCTCAGTACTGCTGTCAAAGTAATTTGTGTTGTCATTCAGGCACCAAGAGGTGTCTTGGAAAAAATGCATCTCTAACACTGCTGTGGTGACATCCCATCCCATCCCATCCCATCCCATCCCATCCCACCTCATCTCCATGTGAAAGAGATTATACTGCATTAGCAGTGGCTTGCTCACTAGTGGCCAGCCCTTGCTGCAGCCCGAAGGTGAAGCTCCATGGCTCCCACAGACTCACCTGAGTCACTATTAATAAAGCTGTTTGGCAGTAATATTTATCAAAATCTGGGGAGGAATGGCAGCAGAACCACCCAGTCATTACCTGGTTGTACTGAGGCAGCTGGTTTATGGCTGGGGTGGGTTTTATGCCAGCAATGATATGACCTGGCCACCATCTTCTCAAATATACCAAGTCGTGACAGATGCATGTCACGCTCTATTTAATAAAAGATGCTATCTCTGGATTAGACTTTCCCATTGGAAAGTCTTTGCGAGAGAGAGAGAGAGAGAAAAAACACATCTAATCGTAGCCTCTGTCTGCTGTGAAATATGGGAAATACATCCACCTAACATGATTGTTTATTCCCAGACACTGCAAGCTCTGAGCTCATATTCATCACTCCCATAACACAGCACAATTTAGTTGATTAAACTCTATAATATCATGTTATATAGCTGGTGCTGAATGCAGTAAGGGAGCTGCTTTCACCTGATTACTTTGCCAAAACACTAATTCCTTGGATCTGCAGTTTAGATGTAGATATGGAAAGGGCTATTGAATGAGAGTTTTAGCTCAGTAAAAAGGGTTTGCTGCAGTTCCAAGAGTGGATGAGATATCCTTCTGATAGCAGCAAGAAATCAACATGGACTTGCAGATTTGCTTTCAAATCTATCACCAGCTAAAATGTGTGCTAAAAGAACTTTTTCCTCAAGAGGCATCATGTCTCCCTGGCGACTGGCCGTGCTAATAGGATGAAGTACACCCACCAGAGCAAAGCTGGTCCTTAGGGCTCAGGCACATGGACAGACTGGGATGCAGGAAGGTAAGAACTGGATCAGATCGAGGGTCTGTGGAGCCCAGCAGCTCTTTCTAACAGCAGCATCACTGGATGCCTGAGGAGGAGGACAGACTGAGCGAGCATGTGTAATCCTTTCACAACCCTCTGCATTTTACTACAAGGGAATTTCCTGAACTGGATATCATTTTTGTCCATTAAGTAATTTCCAGTGAATTTTCTCATTCAAGTTCTTGCCCAGGCCCTCCAGGAGACATTTGCACCCACACATCCCATGGCAGTGAGTCCCACGGGTTCGTTGCCTGCTGTGTGACGAGCAAATCCTGTTAATCCAGGGGGATTTTGTTGCCTTTTCCTTCTTTCACAAGTGATCATGGCTCACCCTCTCAGCGCCACTGATGATGCTGACACAGGTTGGTAATTGCTGGCTGTGTGCAGCTGGTTGGTGGCAAAGGGAGGTAACAGAGTTCAGCCTTAGGCTAAGCAGTAAGTAGGCTCAATTAGTTTAAATTTGCTCTGGGCTAAGAACATGTACCCAGATAGCCACCACAAGTCAGCTAAAATACTAGGCTGGGTGTCTAGAACCTGAAATATGTATAAAAATATACATGGCAACCTCATATTCTCTTTCCTTATTTCCTCATAACACGGGTTTCCACTTATAAATACTAGTTCTTACCAGACCTGGCTGACAGCAGGGTTAATTTAAGCCTTGGATAAACACCATGCTCAGGTTTTATTCAGCAAAAATGTACTTGCTTTTCCCCACAGAAAGAAGGAAAACTGTTGTTTAAATCATAACATACGTTGTCTACATTGTTCTTGCATTAGTCATGTGAAAGGCATCTCCTATCTAAAACTTCACACAATTCAGCATGACAGTTTGTTGGGTGGGTAGAGTATTTATTACTGCTGAGATCCCAGGATATAGCTATCCTTTGAATAGATGCCTGCTCCCTATATATAATTTATATAAATTGGCTGTGGCACTGCCTAGAAATTCCTGGCTCTATTTCTTTTAAATGAGTAGTAGGATCAGGGGTCAAGTAGGGTTTTTTGTCAGATGCATGAGGGACTTTGGGTATTAAGTAAAAATGTGTTTGTATTTACCACTAGTCTGAGGCTTCAGATGTTGATCATTCTTTCTTTACCTCTTTTCTGGCTCTTTTGGACTACACGGTTCTCTGCCAATGGCCTCTGGAAGGCTTGACCTCACACTGGCCTACACCATTGCTCCTCAAATCCTGGATACTTGCTCTTTTCTTTATGTTCTAAATTATCAGTCTCAATCACAGAATCACAGAATGGTTTGGGTTGGAAGAGACCTTAACGATTCTCTCATTCCACCCCTTGCCATAGGCAGGGACACCTTCCACTATCCCACGTTGCTCCAAGCCCTGTCCAGCCTGGCCTTGGACACTGCCAGGGATCCAGGGGCAGCCACAGCTGCTCTGGGCACCCTGTGCCAGGGCCTGCCCACCCTCACAGACAGCAATTCCTTCCCAATATCCCATCCATCCCTGCCCTCTGGCACTGGGAAGCCATTCCCTGTGTCCTGTCCCTCCATGCCTTGTCCCCAGTCCCTCTGCAGCTCTCCTGGAGCCCCTTTAGGCCCTGCCAGGGCCTCTGAGCTCTCCCTGGAGCCTTCTCTTGTGCAGCTGAACACCCCCAGCTGTCCCAGGCTGGCTGCAGAGCAGAGGAGCTCCAGCCCTGGAGCATCTCGGTGGCCTCCTCTGGACTGGCTGCAGCAGCTCCAGGTCCTTGTGCTGTTGTTCTGATATTTGGGACCAATGTCAATACCACATCAAGTGCCCCATCAGAGCTAGTTAGGGGAAATACGAACCATCAAAAGGCTTCTTTTTCCTTGTCATATCAAGATGTCAACCATCTGCTTGTATTTCAGGATAAAATACATTTAAATTCCTCGCCCATTGTGTTCACCATGCCATGCACCACAGCTCAGCATCCCTCTCCCTTGGTGAAGCCTTGCTGCAGTGGCTTTGGTCCCAGTTCTCATCCCACTTTTGGCTATCCTTTCACTGAAATCTGACTGCAGAAGTGTGTTCAGAGTTGAAGAGACAGTAATTGCCATGGCAAAGACTGTCAGAAGGTCTTTAAATTGCAAACACCGTGTTTTCATCCTCTGGAAAAGCACGCCAGTTTTATGGTCCCACGTTAAAGCTTTTAAATGCCGTTTTCCCCACAAAAACTGCTGAGTGGCATCTCTGTATGAGACATAAAGGAGGAATGAAGCCCCCATCTAATTTCTCTAACTTCAATAAAAATGATTAGGGAGGAAGTTGTTGCTCATTTGAAAACAGGCAGTTTAAAGACTTCACAACTGCAATTTCAAGGAATTGTTCCTGATTTTTTTAGATGTTTAGAGTTCACCAATGAGATTCTGGTAACAGCAAAGTGACGTGAATGAAATTTAGTTTTAATTTTGCTCCACGTCTTTTTATCTTGCCCCTGTTTACTTTGAGATACTGATGTTCGACCTAATATATTTAGACTCCCTGAGCAAATTTAATCACTTCCAGACTCCCCATCTCCTGATCTCAGATAGACACTATGTATTTTCTCATATCTCAGTTCATTTACTTCTACATTTATGCAAGATCAGTATCTGTAGGTCTGCAGAAATGCTGGCTTTCTAAATATAGGCCTCAATTTTTTTGGTTTTTTTTTTTTTTGTCTGCTGTAAGGACTAAATCACCATTCTGGAAGAATGACTGAAAGTTTCTCAGTATCTCAGTAACAGAATTATTTACCTACAAAAAGCTTTTTTTTCCCCCCTTTTTTTTTTTTTAATGGATTATTGTTGCCTTTTTCTCCATGAAACAAGGAGGTATGGGAAATCTGGACTTAGCTCCCTCATCTGCCTGAGTAGATTTGGATCCAGGTGATAAGCAGTCTGTCTAAAGTAATTAATTTCAGATTCTTGATTATCTCAGTTGCCATCAACCAAGGGGAGCCAGGAAGAGTCTAATTACAGATAAACTAGACTTTTCTCTGTTGTAGGAGCAAAGACAAAAGCAAATACCAAGGTTATGGAGCCAAACTTCTTCTTTGTCTTAACAGGGCCTTTCTCTCAATTCGCCAACTGCTCTGACATTGTCTAGCAGAGTTTTAAATAGCCTATCTGCCCCAGTGACTCCTTTTGGGTGGCTCTTCCAAAAAAGAAAGTCTCTTATTTCCTTTCTTGATATGGACTCAAGTCAGAACCATTTATGTACCCTTGGTTTTCCTTTTCTTTCTCTGAAGGAACTACCTTTTCAGAGAGCAGTATCTTGGCTCAGATGCTAAATTGGCCAGGCCTTGAACTCACAGCACACAGCTATTCCAAAGGTCTCTTTCTGCAATTCATGGACATGATTCCAAGCCTTTGGGGCACTTGTAGACCATAAATTATTTAGAAAAAACCCTAAAGAACTGTATTTTTTAGGCCTTTGTAAGGATTTACTCAGCTATCAGGCCTGAGAACGGCTTTTCTAAGCCCCCCTCTCAGCTCTTGACTGTTACCTCATAAAGTCTGCTGATCCTCGGGGCAGATTTGTTGAAGAGTTTCCGCTTTAAATACAAAGTGAGAGGAAGAGAAATAGATGTGTAAAACTGCCCAAGGAGAGGAGAGTCCATCATGCTCCCTGTTCTGCTGGTGGCTCACTACAGAGGAAGACAGTGACAGCTCCTGCACATCTTTCTGGGTGCATTGAAGTCTGCAGCTCGGAGTGGGCACATGTCAGGGTGCAATCTGCAGGCCTGCAGCATGCCAGCAAATATGCCATGGCTGATTAGTGCTTCAAATTGCCCAAATCTGCCCTCAGCACCTTGGGAGACCCCAGCACTGACCCACAAAGCCCCCTTCACAATCCTTGCACCTTCCTCTCTCTTCAATGCCAGGTTTTTCCTTTGTGCCAAACAGTGTTATCACAAAGATAAGGACTGCACCCCTGAGAGGGTGGTGAGGCCCTGGCACAGGTTGCCCAGAGAAGCTGTGGCTGCCCCATCCCTGGAAGTGCTCAAGGCCAGGTTGGATTGGGCTTGGAGGAGGCTGGGATAGTGGGAGGTGTTCCTGCCCAGGACAGGGGGTGGAACGGGATGAGTTTCAATCTCCCACCTATCCCAAACCATTCCATGATTCTGTGAAAGATGTGCTACAGGTGTTACAGCTTAACCAACAGATTTGCCAAGATATCACAGTCCAGAGCTGACAGGAAGCAGAAAAAAAGATGTAAGGAATTAAAACAGCAGAACCAGAGAGAAGAAGACAGCTTCAGTGTTGACCTTGTGCATTCATTCCTTTCCAATCTTGGGAATTGCAGAACAGTTCAGAAGGAGCCCAAAAGGCCAGAGGTAGCCTTAGAATTATCACTTCTGTAAAAGCTTCGCTTTTCTACAGGCCTCCTTTGCTCCTCTTAGGGACAAATTATCCTGCATCCTTGTTAAAAGCTTTTGCTTCAAGTATTCTTCAATAAAATACAAAATTTTCTTCAATCACAAGAATATAATCTGAGAAATTGTTCCATCTCCAGTCTGAGCTGCTAAGTGCTTTTGCACAGGAGTAGTTTATCTGTAAGATGCGAGGGCTGGAGGACTGGGGTGTGTCTGAGGGTAATTTATGGGCGGTTTTGACCTGAGTCAAATCTTGGACTGAACAAGTTGCAGAGACAATAGAGGAAAGGGGGGTGCAGGGCACCTCTTCTCTAAAACTGTCCCAAGTGTTCATCTTCTGCTTTCTCAAATGTTGTGAGGGGTTTTGCATTGCCTGTCTGCCCTGATGAGAAATGTTGTGGTGTGAACTAACATGATCCTAAAGGAGAGATATACAAAATGGATCTATTTTTATTCTGCCACTGGCTTCAAGGCTGAATGACCTTGCGTAAATCACATCCCTGTGCCTCATTTTCAATTATGTAAATTAGGGATAAAAATTATTCACCTTCTTTGAGTGCTTTGAGATGTACTGATGCACATCTAGATGCTATGATTTTAACACCTCACAATTAAGGCTCCATTTCTAGCGATTTGATGCCGCTATCAAAACTCCCACCACTTTCTGGGTGATGCTTCATGAGGTGAGGTTTAGGGATGGCTGCTCACCTAACCAGGCAGGGGACAAACAATGCCAGAGGATGCAAGGCTGATGAACTGTCTGTGCAATGGTCATTACTTCATGTTTCAGAGAACATTAAAATTAAAAAAAAATAATAAATAAAAATGCAGTTAAGGGGCTGAGCAGTGCGGGTTGATGGTTGTGAATGGCTTGGCAGCAGCAATTCTTCACTGGCCCCTGAGCAGTCAACGCCCGAAGCAGGAGGGATTTTTTACTCCTGTGGAAACATAAGCACCAGTAATGACTACTATTATGCTCAATCGGGCATCAGCTGCTTGCAAAACCAAACCAGAAAAGATATGCTACAGAAGGATAAGGGATAAAGAGGATAGTCCATGAATACGGCTGCAAAAAGTGGAGACTTCCATGGACATGTGTATATCCAGGCACGATATGGTTCTGCCAGCAGATTTGATCCCACCAGCTCTTTCTTTGCAAGGAATAGTTAATATTCACTATAGCAAGGTCAGGGACCAGGTGTTGGGTGAGCAGTGGATCCACCACACTTGTTTCAGTCTTTTTTTTCGTCCATCTTCCCGTGTTACTGCGGGTGTCAAAATGGCTTAATATTTTAGGGGTGAGTACAGGCAAGTTGTGGCTGCTGCTGAGGGAGGCAAAGGAAGCTTCTGGCGCTGCAGGCTGGGGTTTTAGTTAAATGAAGCAGTAATGTCATTATCTGTGTTTCATCTACCGCTTCTACAGTCAGACTCGATTGTGCTAATCACTGCACAAACAGGTGACAAGGAGCTTACAATCCAACCTGTCTAATGTCAGGAAAGCACAGACCTCCAGCATCACCTGGGGAAAACGAAAGATGGTCCTGTGAGGGCCCTTCAGGTGTACACAGGGGGTCCTTGCCCAGTATCACCCAGCAGCCACCTTGCATCCTTTTGAATAAGAGGATAAATGGGACAAATAACTGCTCTTTTGGATAAAGATATTTGGAGAAGAGAATACATTTCCCTACATCACACTAAATTATACAGAGTCAAGCAAGCAAAGTGATTCTTTTTTCCCCAAAGCTCTTCTCTTCCTCTAATTACATTTGAAATGTTTTGCATGCTATTGAAAATGTCACTTCCAGCTGCAGACCATTAAGGAGCCTATGTGGCACTGCCATGGGTTTTATTAAGGCAGGTTTGTTGCTGGGGATTTCAATGGCAGCAAAATGAGGCCTGGGGTGAAATACCTTTTGTTACAAATGTTGAACACTTGTTTTGGTGGTAGGGAACCTTTCACAAAGACACAGTTCTCACCAAATTATTTTAAAGACCAAGGCTGGCATAATTGGGCAGGAACTACTCAGATATGTGCTGTTTCTTCCCTTCTTCCCTGAAGCACTAATGGAGGTAAATGTAGTGGTCCTGGTTTGTACTGGGTTCACGGCAGAAATTTGTGCAGCTGATGTTTTCCTGAGCCCTTTTTTTCCTGGTACTGTTGTTTGGGGTGCCAACGGGATACTAACGGCTCTGCTTTGGTTTTTCTGCAAGCACCCAAAGCTGAGTGATGGAGCAGCTCCGGCTCTCACAGTGGATCAGGATCAGGGACAGTGTCAAGGGGAAAGGCTGATGAGCCGTTTCTGCAGAGATCCTTCAGTTTGTCCTTGCAGCCAGGCTGTGTGAGCAGTGGTCAGGACTTGGGAAATCCTTTCACCCTGCTGCATTCACATCACCTTTCTGGCTCCTCTTCCTCCTTCCTATGCTGCTCTATAAACCAGCTTGGGTTGAGGATTTGGTGACTCTGGGGTTGGAGTTTCCTTTCCTATCATTGCTTAGGTGCTGTCGAGTCTCTGAGCCCATTGCAAAAGTCACAGAGGAACACAAGGGGTAAACGGGATAATAGCCTGAAACCAGGATTTCATGACCTGAAAAGTAGTTCTGCAGACATGATTTGTTCTCCTTCTGCTGACGTGATCCCCAGCACACAGAGCCAGCCCAGCAGAGGGAAAGTCTCACATTTAGACTCTGTGCATCACTGGCCTTTCCATTTTTTTTTTTCTGGACTAACGCAAAAAGGAATTTTATATATATTTTCCCAGTCTGACACAAGAGAAAAACAATACCTTTTCTGGTAGAGCCGGATGTATTTTTCAAACACAAACCAACCTTTCCATTTCCACATCAGCTTCTAAATGGTTTTTAGTGCTGTGGCAATGAGACCTTTGATGTGACACCCCTCCTGGCACCATGGGACATGGACAGGGTGGGGAGGTATGCTGCTATGGACATATCCAGTACAGCTTTCACCTGGGCTGAGCTATTTCTCCTAGAAATGAAAAGCATTTAGGGATCCTTGTACAGGTCTCCTAATCTAATTTAAGTCACTAACAACTAGGAATGAAAATGAGAAAAAAGGCAAATTCTAGTGAGAGGGAAGAGAAATGTTTGGGGTTTTTTTTGAAGAAGATGGGAAGATATTTAGGGGCAGTTGTACCATTTTTCTAAGACTGTCCATCCAGATCCTTCATTTATGTACTCCTGTGCTGTAAAGAACACCCTGTTGGCATTTTCTTTTCAGTGTTGATTCCTGACAGAGCTCAGCATTTGCTCTTTAAATAGCCCAGAGCTGATAAAAGCATCTTTGTGGGGAGGAGCTGGCTTTGTCCTCAACTCCAACATCTGCAGGAAAGTCAGGTCTGTCCCATCTCTGCCTCTGATAAAAGAGCAGGATTTTTGCTGCAACTTCTTGGTGGTGTGGCTGCTGGCACCAGGCTGGAGAAGAGGGAGGAGGGTATGTGCACCTCAGTCTCTTTTCTGGTACTGCTTAGCAGTGATCCTGACCCCATCATCCTGTTCACTACTGGCAGCAGGGCTGAGATCAACAATTTATTCCACCCTGGCCTGCAGTCACTGCTGTCTCTCACTGCAGAAGGAAGGCGTGTTTTCTTTCTTTCATGCTGTACTATTGTCACTGAAGTTTTGATGGAAGCAGAACAGTCTCCTGAATATGCTGCAAAGAGGTTCATTGAACTTAAATGGAAAGGATCCTACCAAAAGATTAACAGCTGACACTGCCAACATGTGTAGAATAAATTTCCAGAACAGCCCCAAAGAGCAAGCTGCTCCAGTTAAATCACAGTGGGAGCCCTGGAGAACTTCACAGAATCATAGAATCACAGAATCTTCAGGTTGAAAGAGATCTTAAAGACAATCGTGTCCCACTCCTGCCATGGGCAGGGACACCTTCCACTATCCCAGGTTGCTCCAAGCCCTGTCCAACCTGGCCTTGGATACTTCCAGGGATCCAGGGGCAGCCACAGCTTCTCTGGGCAACCTGTAAAATTAAAACAGATGGCACCAAGTTCTTCTCACCAGTGTCCAGGGACAGGACAAGAACAAATGGGCTCAAACTGAAATACAGGAAATTCCATGTCAAATAAGAAAAAAAGCTTTTTTTCTCTGCATGGGTAATCAAACTCTGGCACAGGCCACCCAGAGAGGTTGTGGAATCTCCATCCTTGGAGATATTAAAAACCTGGCCACACACAGCCCACTCAACTGCTTCAGCTGAGTCTGCTCTAAGCAAGATGTTCTAGAGATGTTCACAATGATTTTGCAGTTTTTTGCCCCTGAAATTTAAGGGGTAAACGGTGTTGTTGGTTGAGGTCTGTGCTTCATCGTGCACAATTAAATTTCCTAAGTTGGAGAAGGTTCAGGAAGCCAAAGTACAAAACAGCAATGGCTGTGAGGATGGTAAAGAATGGCCAGCACATATTGTGGAGGCTCACAGTCCACAGGAGAAGGGCAACTTGTTGATGTAACTCAAAAATGTGCCATCGTTTTCCAGTCAAGGATAATGAGGATTAATTTTTGCAAACGAAGGCACACGGCAGTGAATTCCTGGAAGAGCAAAAGCTGTTTAATCTCTCCAGGATGTACATAATAAATGAGCAGAGATGTCTCATCATGAGCATAACCTTTTTTTGTCTGACTAATAGCAGGACTTGTAAGTAAAACTGTCAGAACCTCCCGTCCCCACCGAGGTCAACAAGTGCTCCTGTGATTTTAACAAAGAAATCAGGAAAATGTTCTCAAATGCTGTTTTCTTTGTTCTCAAGTTGCTTTTCCAATGGGGAAAAAAACAAACCAAACAAATGAAGTAGCAAACTAAAAAGGTGCTGTGGCTCCTCAGAAGGCCCCCCTGCTGGAACATCCATCACTTTACTCTGTCCTGTTTTCACATCCAGTCCCAGCACTCATGAATTTGCCCTGGTTGCTTGGCAAGGATAGGTGGTTGCCTTGTATGTGCTGGCTGGCAGGGCCAAAGGAGCAAGTTATACTTTACATTCTGACTTCAAATCCAAAGAGGAGACCTTAGAGCCCCTACCAGTGCTTATAAGATGGGGACAAACATTTTAGCAGGGCAACGGGGGTGGTTTAAAAATAGAAGAGGGTCAATTTAGATTATATATATAAAGGAAGAAATTTTTTACAGTGAGGGCAGTGAGGGTCTGGCACAGGTTACCCAGGGAACTTGTGGTTGTCCCAACCCTGGAAGTGTCCAAGGCCAGGTTGGACAGGGCTTGGACCAACCTGGAATAGTGGAAGGTGTCCCTGCTTATATCTGGAGCATTGGACTTTAAAGGTGCCTTCCAGCCCGAACCATTCCTTTATTCTACAATTTCTAGCAACTAGCATGGAACTACCAAGGAAAGGTACCTCACCTCCTTACTCAAGCTACATGCAAACAACCAAACCTTTTTTATTTTTGTTACTTTACTAGGAATTGCACCAGGCTGGCACTTGGAATATATTGATGTGATGGACTCTGCCTTGGACAAGACATTTCGCTTCCAGTGTGATCGCTGGCTGGCTAAAGGTGAAGATGATGGGCAGCTCATCAGGGAACTGGCTTGTGCCAATAATGACATCCTGGAACTGAAGGAACGGACTGGTGAGTTTTGAGTGGTTTTGTGTCATTTCCTGAGTGACCTCAGAGGCCATAGGACCACATCTCCTGCAAGCTAAAGGTTTCCATGCAGGCTTTAAGGGTTATTTCATATGCACTTTAGTTCAATAGTGCAGTTCTATGATAAGAAAGAAACAAAACAGGATTTGTAAGGAAGAAAAAGATCTCATTCTAGGTTGAAACCTAAGAGGGGCCCATCTGCAGTGATTCAGTCCATCAATAAGCCATGAGAACACATGGATATTATCTCATTAGAAGTAATGTGCTTGAGTCTTTGAGGTGGAAAATAAGTTCCGTCCTTAAAGCTTGATAAGTAACATTGCTCCAGCACCCTCTTTCACTCGTTCAGGGCTACCAGCTTAAGTGTCCCAGCTGAACATGACAGCTGAGCTTAACAGCCCATGGTCCTGGATCTGCTCTGGGTAATCCCACTGGGCTCAAGGTAGTTACACTGGTATCTGATGTGGTGGGTGATTCAGCCAACAAGAGTTACTTAACCACGCTGATGATAGGCAGAGTCCATCTCAAGAATACTGCACCAGAGCTCTTCTTCAGGAGAATCCTGGAGAGACAATAATCACATTGCTTCACAGTGAATTTGCTCTGCCCCTGAAAAAAATCAGCCTTGTGAGGGCCATTTTGGGTACTTACAGGCCACCACAGCATCTGAGCACATCGTATTGGATACATGGACATCCTCACTCTGCTAGGAACAGTGGCACACAAAAAAAAATAGAAGAAAATAGGAGGATTTGGGCTGTTTTTCAGATGAAGTGCTTAGCACAGCATGGAGCTGGACACAGCTTGTTCAAGATGGACTTCAATCATCCTTGTGGGTCACTCCAACTCAGAATATTCTATGATTCTAAGAATAACTCCATCTATTCTTGCTACCTGATTGAGCAGGACTCATATTTTTCATGTATTCTATCCCGAAGCACTTAGAAGTCAAAAGTCCCACAGATTTCAGTGTTTCCACCCTTACTTCGCAAATGCTTGCTGTCTTGTGTGCCGTGGTAAATATTAGGAAAAAGGATTTTAAGCAAAGTGACAGCCAAATGAAGAGATCTTGCAGGCCATCTGCTCTTCCTTTTCTTTTTAACGTGTGTGTTAATTATGCTTTAAAGCCTATGAGATTGTCACAGTAACCAGCGACAGAGAGGATGCAGATACAAAGGAAAACATCTGGATCATCCTAGAAGGAAAGATGGGCCGTTCAAAGGAATTCCTTATGGAAAACTCCTCCAAGAAAAGGAGATTTGAAAGGTAGTAAACAGGATGGTGGGCCAGAGGAACTCCCCACCAGTTGTGTGTCCTCCACAAACACCACCTCTTCTCCGGGATGGTTTAGGGAGCAGTGTTTGTGCTATGCTGCTTCTCATCCCCCTTCCAAAAAGCTCGATGGCTTCCCACTTGAATTAAGAGGAAGATGACAAGTGAGTTTCTGGTGGGCAGTCACAGAGTAGGTTTTAGAACAACAAGAAAAATGCATTTGGTGAGAGGAAATGTGGACGTTGCATGTGTGTGTGTGTGTGTGTGCATCCTTTTGTATCAGCACATACAAGACCGCAGGGAGGCTGTGTGGTTTTTGGCTGGGAGGAGCAGAAGGAAGCTGGAGGTGGTTTTAGTTCCTTTTCCAGCATCTCACTGGCAGTGGGAATCAGAGAGAAAGTAATAATAGTTGGAGGCTAGATGTTGTCAGAGCTGCTCAGATTTGACTCTGCAGACGCATCTGCGGGGTAAGGCTGCAAGATCACTGTCGCGTGAGGAAAGGCAGGAATCAGCTTCCTGCTGGAGGCACATCCATGGAACATGGGGCATATTCCTTCTCCCACGTGGGACCAAAGTGCTCCAGGTGTGAGCAGGATTTTCTGCTTTGTTTAACGACACAGCACACCCTTAGGAGACAGGGACCTTGTCAAAGTCACAGGCACTCCTGGTGTTGTGTTGCTTTGCAGGGAGGAAAGGTTTTTCTGGTAAAGAAAGGTGAAATTATGGCTCATGTGGAATGTAATATGACTGTCTGAGACATCATGTGAAATATGAAAGACCAGGAGGAGCTTCCTCCTGACCTTGAGCTGATGGTGTCTATGGAGGAGTTAAACATCACTCTTCATGAGTCGCAGTCTGTCCTTGGAGGGAACAAGGGCCAGTCCAAGGAAATAAACCTAACAGATACTCAGGGGACACAACAGGGATCCAGTCAACACTTTGACAGAGACCTATCATGCCTGCCCATGACAGCGGTTTGGAACTAGATGATCTTTAGGGTCCTTTCCAACCCAAACCATGCTGAGATTCTGTGATTTAATTGTTTCTCTGAACTATTTCCAATCCAAGCTTCAGGAAGGGTGGATGAACTAGCAAATTTAAAACAGCTATGGTGGGTAGATGTGTAAGAGATACAGTATCTGTCAAGAATGAATGAATAAGTGCTGGAGGGAAAATTAGTCATTCTCTAGCTTTATCTGTAATGAGGCAAATTGATTTTGTATGTGGAACAGCTCAAGTTTATCCTAGAAAGTCCTAGTGGCAACAATTTAAAGTGTCACCCCTAATCAGAGAAAATACTAAATTTAAATATGGAAATTATACTTTGTGTTGAATGATTGTAGGTTAAATCAAATGACTGTAAATGAAGGCTTATCTTCTCTCTTCCATTGCCATGTGCAAATTACTTAATGTCCATATGAGGCAAGTCACTGGCAGCCTCCAGGATGCTGAAACTGCTCCCTGTTTCCTGTAGGGGAGCAACAGACATATTCCAGTTTTCTTCAAAGAACGTTGGTGATATTGCAGCCATCTGTGTTGGTCACTGCCCAAAAGATGGGAAGAAGTCCTCTGCAAAAGCTGATGTCTTCTGGCATGTCCAGGAGATTACCGTGACAGAGATGGAGCTTTGCAACAAGTAAGTGCCTGCTCATCTGCAAGGAGCTACCCTGGGAGGGCATGGGGGAGCTGAGCAGCTCTGCACACATCCACCTAAAACATTTCAGGCTTAAGAAATAGTAGAAAGTCTTCCTTTCTGATATGCAGTTTAGTGTGTCCCAAATGTCCATGTGTGACTTACCTGTGCAATTTCTGAGTTGTTAAAGAGGGTATTTGCATCTGCAGGTGAATTGACTAACAAATTGGCTGGGGCCAATCTCACAGACAGGACAAATTTATGTCTCACCTTATGGAAAATAATCAGAGTGGCTGAAATTCAAGGAGTTAGTAGGGTACTCTGCACAGACTGGTCTTTAGGTAAGTAAGTCTCATGAAGGAGTTCCTAGTAACAAGTTGAGAGTAAGACAAACCCTGACCCTCTGATTCAGAGAAGTTTGGATGAGAGATCCTTCTGGTCTGGTCCAAAAGGCCAGGAGTGACTGGAAAGGTCACAGTCATGCAGCTCAAACATACCTGAGGAGCCCTGTGTCAGGTCCTACACACTTTGGCCTGGGCCCCATCTTTGGAAGGGGAGCAGATTCCACAGGGACTGAACAGGAACAGACAGGAGATCTTCCATTTGCAGAACAAACTACACTTCAGCAAAACAATCCACGACATTAATTGTGGACTTCTTCTCTTCTCCGTGATATTTCCATTGCTGCTTAAGAATTTAACTACAAGGAGTTCATTCCAGCTGAGACAATTGGGTGTTTAAGAAGAAATCCTTGAAGAGGCGCTTTTTTTATTTAGAAGCTAAGAGTCTCTCCTAGCAAATTAATCAGCCAGCTGAAGAGCCTTAATAATATTTGCTGAATGAAAACTCAGTCAATTGCATACTAAAACATGTTCTTTTCTCCTGGTGGGGAAAAGCCTGGAACCCTCGAAGTCCAGCTGTGCAATCAGATCCGTGCCCTGAACTCACTGGGAGCATGCTGAAACTGCTGGGACAGTGTGCTGTGAAGGGGCCAAAGGTTTTCTCATAAAGTCCTATATTTTTAGGATTGCTTTAAATTAAAAAGGGTAGCCAGGAGGTACAGGTGAAGTCTGCAGCCTGTCCTTGCACTGGAGCAGGGGTCCAGCTCTGCAGATGCCGCACTTCACTGTGGTGTGTGCTGTGCACATGAACAACTGGAGAGCTTGCACTGTGACAAGTTCTCACTTCAGCTATTACCCAACCCAAATACTCAAAAAACCGACCCAGACAAGCCAAAAACCAAATTAAAAGAGTTACCAGGTTGTTGCAGCAATAGTTTTGAATTACACTGGGATTTGTCCTCTTGGTAGTAGATCTTAGTATGTAAAAAGATTGTATTTTGCTGGGGAAGATGAAACAGGAAAGCCTTATAAATATGATTGCCTGACAAAAGATTTTGGGAATATGAAAACTATAAGCGACATCGAAATGAAAGCCACCTTTGAAATACCAAGTCTTAGTTACTGAACAACTGGAAAACAATGGTATGGCCGACTGAAGGTAATCCCCTCTTGACTGAACAATACCCTCTGCTTGCAGGCAGGTCCAAGGGTCAGAGCAGACCCTACTAGATCAGCAGAAGGGGTCCAAAGAGTAGTTTTTAGAAGTTAAGATGTAACACTCTATGGTAATATAAGAACTCTTATAGGCTGTATGTAAATGCTATAGGATTTGTATCTTGTATTAGATTGGTTAGTGACAATTAGAATATTCAGTACAGAAGATGATTTATTGTATTGTAACCAGGACTTCACCTTTCCATTCTATTCTCATTACTTCTTCTTCACTCTCATTCCTCTCGCTCTCTCTCTCTCTTACCCGCTTACTCTCTTGCTCTCTTGGGCCTGCTCAGAGCTGCCAGCTGCAGCTCTGAGCAGTGCCCCTGTACCCACGCCCTTTGCAATAAACCGCATGTTCCAAGATCTGCCTATAGAGATCTCTCGTCGCCGTCTGTCCTCGCCCGTCCTCTCGTCCCCGACCGTCCGAACCCACACCCCAAGCTCCTACAGTATTTAAAGATTTTCCTTGCACATTCCAGGGCTACAAAGGTCATCTCTTTTCTTTTTGACCCTTGTGAAAATTGGCAAGCACCATTATACCTCCAGACCACGAGATATTACACAGCTGAGGAAATCAAACTGCGGCATCAGGCATCCTCTCCATCACACTCTCATGCAGTTTTTCTGTCCCCGAGCCTCAAATTTTGCTCCCCCTGGAATTTCTCATCTACAAAGCTTCTTTCCAGGGAATGAGTCCTTCATTTTTGGCTGCAGAAAATGCCAAGAGTATAGGAAGTGCTTAAGAAACACCAAACAGCTGGAGTCACAGTAACCCTTCCTCCAGGTGTTTATTTTACACACATGCTGCACTCCAGCCACATTCCACTCAGGAGGACCTGCTGCAGTTCAGTGAAGGCGGGGTAAGGGGGAAAAGCTCATTTGGAACTGATCTGCATCATTGGAAATGAAATGCATCATTAAAAGCAAAGTTCTCCAGCCCCTGGCTGAGTGCCAGGTGCGAGGTAATTGATGGATGTGCTCGGTGTTCCCCGCACCTCACCAGAGACAGCACTGCAGAGACAAGGGCAGTCGGCATCTGGTACCTATCACTTCTGTGTTCTGACTTTTTTTTCCCTGCTAAGAATGAGACGGGTGATCTAGAAAGGAAAGGGGAGATTTAAACCTCCTCCATCTTTCCCATTCCTTTTTTTATGCCTTTTTTCCTGCCTTAGCTGTGGGTCTGACTGCTTGTCCTGCCTTGGTAACTGGACATGTCATTGCGCAGACTACAGAGGTGGCAAGAGCCCCACACTGATCCTTCCCGTGTGCAGTGTGTCTGTACTTGTGTGGGAAGATGTCAGATTTTCCAGTTGCAAAGTCCCATGGTGGCTCTCTTTCTAGAGAGATATTCAAGTGCTGGCATGTATAGGGAAAAGTGATGAAACAGCATTAATATTGGGCAATTTAGTAGAATGCACAGTCCATAACTTGCTGGCTCCATGTTTGTACCAACAGCATGACCACAGCCCCAGGGCAGGGCCCGTCCCCTGTGCCGGCACTGCTGAGGCACCTCCAGTGCTGGGGACAGCTCTGGGCCCCTCAGGACAAGAGAGACATGGAGGGGCTGGAGCGTGTCCAGGGAAGGGAACGGAGCTGGGAAGGGGCTGGAGCCCCAGGAGTGGCTGAGGGAGCTGGGAAAGGGACTCAGGCTGGAGCAAAGGAGGCTCAGGGGGGACCTTGTGGCTCTGCACAAGTCCCTGACAGGAGGGGACAGCCGGGGGGGTCGGGCTCTGCTCGCAGGGAACAGGGACAGGAGGAGAGGGAACGGCCTCAGGCTGGGCCAGGGGAGGCTCAGGTTGGACATCAGAGAAAATTCCTCCATGGAAAGGTTTGTCCATCCCTGTCCCAGCTGCCCAGGGCAGTGGTGGTGTCCCCATCCCTGAAGGAGTTTAAAAGCTGTGTGGATGTGGCACCTGGGGACATGGGTCAGTGGTGGCCTTGGCAGTGCTGGGGTAGCAGTTTGACTCAATGACCTTACAAGGCTTTTTCAACACAAACAATTCTACGATTCTCTAACATTTGCCCCACAAAGTGGCTGCCCACACCATTAACCTGCTGCCGATTTCCCCGTGACAGGTACTTTTTCAGGTGCAATGTGAAAATCCCTCTGCGATACAAGAGGCAAGACTACAAAGTCTTTGAGTGTGCCAAGGTCACCGAGAGCTTCGCCAGCAAAGCCCGGAGCTTGGTGCCAGTCAAATACGAAACCATCGTGGTCACAGGCTTCGAGAAGGGCGCGGGCACCGATGCCACCGTGTTCATCACCATCTACGGCCTGAATGGGGACTCAGGAAAGCGGGCGCTGAAGCAGAAGTTCAGGAACCTCTTTGAGCGAGGCAAAACCAACAGGTTTTACCTGGAAACGCTGGACATGGGGGAGCTGAAAAAGGTCCGGATTGAGCACGACAACAGCGGCCTGGCTCCAGGCTGGCTGGTGGAGCGGGTGGAGATCACCAACTCGGCCACTGGTGTCACCACCATATTTCCCTGTGGGAAGTGGCTGGATGAGAACCGGGGGGATGGGTTAATCTGCAGGGACCTTTTTCCTACTCACTGAGGAGGGCACAGCTGCAGGAGGGTTTCAGTCCCTTCAGCATGCATATATTTTTCCTCATTGTACTGTTTTATATTGCATTTTGCTTTTTAAAACACTGCCTTTTGTATTGAGAGATTTTTAGTAGCAAGACACTCTTCCTGGGTTAACATTTTGTAAAAGTAATGCTGCTTTTTTTTTTGAAAGTGCACATAAAGCTGTGAATTAAATAAATACTTTTATTGCTTACTTATGATTAAGAGCTACAACCAGCAGAGGCATAACCTGTCCTTTACCAGCTTAGATGTTTCTGCTTTCAGTGCTATGCCTTGCCAGGGCTGAGAAAACCCACTGACCTACACCACTGACGGGCTCCACTTTTAGATGAGCATAGAGGTTAAGAGAATTGAGACACTTTTATTTAAGAAAATTGAGCTTAGAGATACCAGTTTTTTCCCCACTTCTGGCAACTTCAAGCTCTGCACGTCCATACACACACATGCACACCTCCAGAAAGTATCACATGGAAAACATCAGGACTTTTCATAGGGAGTTTGGGGAGCATCTGCATCCACCCAGCCAGGTTTCAAGCAGTGCATGGTGTTTTCCACCCCATGGGCTTTTTTTCTCCCCAGGGCAGACTCAGCTCCCTGGCTGAATTCCTACAACTCTGCCAAGAGCTGAGACCTATGGTTATGGCTGCCAGAGCAAAAGACCTCCCAGATAATCAATTCCACAGCAAGGAAGCTGTGCTAACTATATTCAAAGCTGACTCAGGATAATCTTACCCTACATGGCCTGAATACCAGCTCCATTTCAGAGCAGCTGCCATTCATTTTAACTTTTTTTTCCCCCTTTAATAAGGATTGCTGTTTTGTCTTTTTCTGTGGTGGAGAAGGGATTTCCTGGAGGCAGCAAGGGCCAGTGCTCCTGTCAGTGAGCTCTTCCCAGGCACTCGCATCTCTACAGGTACCAACAAGAAAATCTGTTCATAAATCATTGCTTCTAGAGCCCTGTCTCTCTCTCTAGGGAGCAAAACAGCAGGACACATACTTTGGAGGAGAAAGGAGGATGTTAGGGCCACGGGGACCTTCCTCCTGGCCCACCCTGGAGAGAACATTCCCTCTCCCAGAAGCTGGTTTTAAACAAGCACTTTGTATGAATAGGGATCAAATGGGTCAAGAGTGGGCTCAACCCACTAAGCCCACCCACCTCACCAGTTCCTGGGTTGGGGATGATACTTTGCTGGGACCCCAGCTGGATGTGCCAGGCCACGAGGCAGGAGTTTCCCACTGCTCAATCCCTGACTGCTCATGGACAAAGGAGGCCCAGCAAAGGCTGGTGATACTGAGACAGGGTTTAGAAGCATCTTAGGGGTTCTGTCGATTGCTCACGGGTATTTGAAAGCTGCTGTAACCCACCCAAGGCCTCCCAGAGAAGTTCTGCCTTTCTGTTTTCCACAGCAGGCACTGCTGAAGAGACTTGACCTTATTCGTGGCTGTCTGTGCCAGCTCACAAACAATAGCTCAGACTAATTCGTTTTAGAAAACTTTATGGTAACTGGTGGTTTTGGAGCAGAGCAAGTTGCTTAAACGAGCCCAGTAATCAACCTCATCAGTGATCAACTACTCACTGAGAGGAATAATACTAGCAGCCTTTGCTGGCTGTGTTCTCCCTCCTCACTGCACAGTGGGGCTGCCCAGCCCTGAGCAAAGAGCTGAACAGCAGGAGGAGCAGAACAGCCTTAGGAGGGCTGGAGGTGATTGCTAGGGTCTGATTGCATCCCTGGGACCCTGCTGGGATAGGGCTTGGACTCCCTGGATAGCCAGGGGGTCCCATGAATGGAGTCTGGAGCATCTGGGTTTGCTGTTCTTGTGCAGTGTCATTGCAGTTCCCCAGCAGGTGTTTGAAGCAAAATAAGGGTCAGGCTTTTGATCTCCCTGCATTCCCTCCCACCCAAGTCTAACCAGCACAGTGAAAAAAAACCTCCTGTCAAGAGGTTTGGCCCTTTTTTAGACAAAGGCATGCTGCACTGAAATAGGAGTTTGTCCCATCGTACGGGTGCTGTAGCCCCAGCACTTCCAGCTGGCTCCAGTCATCCCCTACTTGGTACAGGGTGGTGGAGAAGCTGGTTTTAGAGCATCAGTTTAACCCCTGCCATCCCCCGGGCAAACCCACTGCACTGCTACGTGCTTCCAAGGCCAGGTTAGATGGAGTTGGGAGCAACCTGTTCTAATGGAAGGTGTCCCTGCCCATGGCAGGGGGTGGGAACTGACCCTTTGAGGTCCCTTCCAGCCCAAACCATTCTGTGATCCGGTGATGATTCTGTGATTCCATAAAGATTTTATGATTCCAGCCCTGGGGAGCAGTGAGGCAGCTCCTGACCCACGCACCATCCCTTCATGGGGCAAGGAGGAAAGAGAAATCCTTACCTTGCATATGAGATGTGCTCAGGACTGGGAGGAATCACATGTAGCAAGTGGCCAGAACCACGGATTGAGGCGCAGTTGAAGTGGGAATTAACATCTTCAGGCTGACCAAATCACTGTGTAGGTGGGAGATGGGTTTCTAGGTACCTGGGTTGTCATCAAATCACCTGCCATCCCTATACAGGCTTATTCAACACAAATATCCAGGCAAAGCTGGCCTGAAAAGGGCCAAGAGAGAGTTTGCTGATAGAGGGTCAGCATCCTCACTGCTCTCCGGGAAGGCAACCTTGGCAAAGCATGAAGGAACTCTGCCTTTTTCCACTGAAGACTTCAAACCAGCCCCTCGTTAGTGCAAAGCTCAGCTCCACCCTGGCTCTGGGGAATCCCTCTGTTCCTACCACTAATGCTACAGAAGTAATAAGGCAAGAGTGGAGTTTTTCCAACAGCTGGATTTGCATTAAGCTGCTAAATTCAACACATTCTTGGCCAAGAGGAGATCTAGGGAGGAGAAAAGCCAAAATTTTCCTATTCCTGTGCCTTTTGCAGGGCTTACTCAATCTTTTCCTGAGGAGGCCAAGCATCCCAAAGCTGGTGTGTCAGGCAGATACAAAGCTCCTGCTCCCACCACCAACCTCTACCTTCTTTTCTTCCTTTTTCTTTCCTAATTGGTGGCATTTTAATGCACATTTCTTCATCCTAAAAACAATAGTGTAAATGAGAAGCGAGAGCAAAGCACAAGATTCGTACCACTCAGTGTGAGTCTTCAAAACCTGCCTGTCCCATTGTATTTGTGTTCTCCACCATTCTACGACTCTGATGAAGTGCTAAGTGTACTAAATGTAGGTTTACTAAAGCACTTGGGTGCTGCCAGTGAAAAGCATAAACAACGAATATTCAGCAGTGTTTCATGCTGAAGGACCAGTTGCTTCTTGCTGCAGGACACAGACACAGAGAATTATTTGCAAATCTCTATCAAATTGTTGCTAAGCATTTTTGGTAGCATCATGCCTACATCAACCTTAGGCTCAAGAAGGGGGAATTACAGAGAGATGTGAAGTATAATACATTCTGTATGTAGAAAATATCTTAAAATCTTCCTTTTGTCTAGAGGTCCATTTTAAACCAGAAAAGAGCTAAAAAGGAAAAAAAAAAAAAAGAAAAAAAAAACAAACAAGAAAAAATAAATTTATTAATGGGGTTGTACAGCTCTGAGCTACAACCTGTGGGCCAGCTGCAGATTTAGACACTACAAGACACAAATAAGGGCTAAGCTTCCCGGCCCTGGGCAGCTGCTGTGGGAGCAGATGCTGGCGGTGAATAAGGGTGTTGCATCTTGGTCCGTGCTGCTGTGCCGTGATGGGCACAGTCCCTCTCCCTCCCCTGGCGGCTCATTTGCTGCTCCAGTTCCGAAACAAATCCGATTGCCATCTGCAGCACCTCTCCCAGCGCCGCCACCCTTTCGAAGGACATCAGCAGGATCTCAGCGAGAAACTGAGATTTTCCCCAGCTGGACCAGTGGGCCACTTTTAACCTGTTTTCTTGTTTCTGAGTTTCTAAAAGCTTCCTGTAACAAGAGCTTTGTGTTGTGTGAACGCGGTTCATCCCTTATGAACCTTTTGATGGATGGTGGAGGAGCCGGCAATTCCCTTCAGCTACAGGAACCAAATCTCTGTGATCAGCAGCCACTTTTCTCCAAGGCTTATTTAGTCTAATCACAAAGTCAAAGCTGGGCACTGGTCTCAGCTTTTTCAGGAGGAGCAGCTTAATCAAGAGTGGGCAGTAGCAGAGACTGGCACCATTTGTTGTGAGAGAAAACAAAAGCACAGGAGGACCTACAGAATATACTTTGCAAGATGCAAAATTAGGTGTATGACCAATTGGATTCTCCAATGGGTAGCTAAAATGACTGAAAATACCGTCAAATGTACCTGTATTAGTTTGAAGGGTTTTTTTTCTTCCAATCAGTTTCCCCTTCCTTAGTTATTAAACTAGAGACCCACACAGAACGAAATTCTTCTCCACCAGGAGGATGGAGCACCTGTTGATAGCTCTTCAGGACTTGCTAGAGATACTCTACAGGCACCATGTAATGTGTTTAGACGAGAAATTTTTCTTCAATAGGCGGTTTTCTGAAACTCTAGAAAGCAGTTTTGGTACCTGATCACTGAACTGGTGCCAGGGGACATCAGGCACAGTGATGTGCCAGGTGTGGAGAGCCTCACTTCACCTCTGCCATGGGGCTCAGCCCCCAGCAGCCTCTGCAAACCAGATGGGCAGAGTATTTTATACCCCAGCAGTGGTTCTCCTGCACACCAAAGACACAAGCAGTGAAAGAAGAATTTATTCCAACCCAAAGAGACCAGAAATGAGCAGTAAATAAAGACCAAGTGATTGCCCTGCCAGGTGGCTTCTGTGTGGCACAGGTTTATAGTTAGCAATGCAGTTTGTTTTATTAGTTATAAATAAAGTACAAAAAATCCACCAAAAGTGAATCTAAGCATTTACACAATTTCTAATGTCTTTCCATTTCTTCAATGCACTATTGCTTTAATATTAATTATAAATATTTTTCTAGCTTTCTTCTATAAAATAGTCTATGTAGCAAAATGTTGCACAGCACAACAGAACAGCAGTAGGAATACAAAAATGTGGGTGATCCTTTCACCTGCCCGGGTCATTAAAGGAGAGGGGGTTTTGTTTGCTCGCTTCTTGTTTTGCTTATCCCTCTTACAGTGACTTTGGGGAGGATGACAACCAACCCCCCTGTCCCCACACAGCTCAAAATCACAGCTCCAGGCTACAGGGGAGGAGTGTTACAGAGCAGCAAGGTGAAAAACACAGGCAGGTTTAAAACCCGGGGTAAGGCAAAGTCAACAAAGCAGCGCAGCACCCTGAAGGGACAGAGAGAAAAAAATTAAGGTACTGTGATTTTGTGCCTTTCTAACCCAACAGAGAATGTCATCCAAAGCCTTTTTGTGGGGAGGATGGCTACTGGCTGAGCACATGCATCAAACCCCACTTGTGTCTCTAGACAGCTGAGTGTCTGCACTGACCGAGTGTGATTATGGCTTAAAGCTTAAAATGTTATCAGAGATTCTCTAACCTTCTTGCAAAGCTGGAACACGTGATACTCAGGAGCCTTTGGGGAAAGAGCCTTTGGGCAAGAGCGGCGCAGCCATGGCAGGACGGGGATGCTTGGACATGTCTGTTTGGGGCTGACCCCCTTCTTGGGGACAGGAGGGCTCTGGGGCACGTCCCAGCTCTACACTGGATTAAAAAGCTCCAAACTGAGAGTCCCCCCTGTACAGGAGGGATGAAACCAACTGGGTGAGATCAGTGCTAAATGCTTCTGTGCCTTGCATGTCTCAGAGCTGGGTTATAGCCAGTGCTCATGGCAGGTGTTGCAAAGAGATGGCAAATGGATCCCGTGTTCATCCCAACCGCTCTCAGCTAGACAGGGTGTCACAGGATCACAGAATGGTTTGGGCTGGAAGGGACCTTAAAGCTCAACTTGTTCCACCCCCTACCATGGGCAGAGACACCTTCCACTAGCCCAGGCTGCTCCAAGCCTCATCCAATTTGGCCTTGGACATTTCCAGGGATGGGGCAGCCACAGCTTCTTTGGGCAACCTGTGCCAGAGCCCTCCTAGCCTCTGAGTAAAGAGGTCAACCCCTAAAAACTGCATTGAGTCCCTCAGTTCTGTTGCCTCCAAGCTCAGGCTCACCCTATTGCCTCCTTTACCCCAGCTGGGCGCACACACAGAGGGTGAAAAGAGCCAAACCGAGCACTGATAGACGCCAAAAATTACACAAACCCACCACACCTGGGCTTCCTTCCTCCAATTTTGACACAATCTGCAGAGTCTTGCATTAAAGGCATGCATTGCCCCAAGCACAGCCTTGCAGTGGGGGCCCGCTAGGTGTTATTGCAGGGTCACACAAGCAGCAGCAGCAGCAGCAGCAGCAGCAGCAGCAGCAGCAGCAGCAG
>NW_024581096.1:21098031-21134036 GCF_017639235.1 Corvus kubaryi | reverse complement strand
AGCAGCAGCAGCAGCAGCAGCAGCAGCAGCAGCAGCAGCAGCAGCAGCAGCATCACCAGAGGCATCAGGGACAGGGCAGTACCAAGAATCAACCAAAACATTTTGGTTTATGCAGAGCGTCGTTAATCGCCTTCAATGCGCAAGGACACAAGTGAAAGGATCACCAGAGTTTGATTATGAGTGCAAATAATATTCATATATATGTGCTAAACACAGTCACTATATTGCAGTTTTCCACTATGTCACAGCATACAGAATCAAAGGTTTGCATTTTTATGGAATGTATCCAAGGTAACAGCACCACAGTAATACAGTTTGTAATCACACACCCTGATTTTTTTCTCTTTTTTTTGTTTTTTTTTTTTGTTTGTTTTTGACAAGATAAGCATTACCCCCCACATCCCCTGTTTAATTTTTTTTAAGTACCGATGCATGCAAAGCATTCCATTCCCAGAAACAATGCAAAAATGAGGTAATAGGAGTAATAAAAAAAATTAGTAGTAATTTCTAAATAAATAAATTATAATTAAAAATGCAAAAAAACAACTATAAAAATAATTAAATAAGAACCCACAATATCTACAAGTTAGTCATAAATTATGATTGTTAAATATAAGGCATTTAAACTCACAAAACCCTGTAAACTATTGATGTTTTGTTTCTAGATTTCTTTTGTTGTTGTTGTTGTTGTTGATGATGTTTGTTTCGCTTTGTTTTTAAACTCATCCTAACTCGCAACCTACTTGTACAAATTATTTAAATGCAAAGGAACCTGACACACCGATACAACTCCAGACACTGTAAATTCGCACGCACCTTGGGATCAGTCACTCACACGAGACCATGGGAGTTCGGTGCTTTTCTTCACCGAAGGTTTGTTGTTTTGTTTTTTTTTTTTTTAAGTTTGTTCGATTTTTTTTTTTTTAAAAACTGTGCTTGTTTATTAGGCAAATAGTAACACTTTCTCATAGGCTTTAAAAGAAAACACGCGGTCCAGAAGCGTTCTTCATTCCCTGCCCACCCAGCGAGGGTATCAATCCCCCTGTTACTCTCCCTGTTTCGCCCCTCCAGGTCACACCTGGACAGAGCAAACCTGCTCAGAGTGTGTTTTACCACCAAAGCCTTGCTTTGCTTGTCCACGTTGTTAGTATTATTAGTATTATCTGTAATGCTGCTTCAATGCTGGTGGACCCAGCCCTATAGGTATTCATGGGCCACTCCCTGACCCATGGACATCAGGGCTGGGACCACCACATCCCCCAAGAAGCCGTCACTTGTGCTGGGTGGCAAATGTGTCATAAAGTCATGGAATGGTTTGGGTTGGCAGGGACCTTAAAGCTCATCTTTTTCCAAACCCCCTACCACGGGCAGGGACACCTTTCACTAGACCAGGTCACTCCAATCCCATCCAACCTGGCCTTGGACACTTCCAGGGTTCTCTGGGCAACCTGTGCCAGGGCCTCTCCACCCTCACAGCCAAGAATTTCTTATGTCTTCTCTATATGTCACCATTTGTCCCCCTCCACTCCTTCCCACCTGCATGAGCACACGAAGAGAGAGGCTCCTGCACCCTCACATGGGGCTTCCCTCCTTCTCTCCCTTCTCTCATTGGGAAGAAAAAAGAAATCTGTGTGGTGCCTCTGAGGCTGGTGTTTTCCAGTTACAGCTCATGTGAATCTTGCAGTTTCTCAGATGATAGTTTATGATTGAATCTACTTGGGAGAGCATTTCTCTCCAGTGAAACAGATGCTCAGAGGAGCCAGAAATCATTCCCACCACACCAGCATTTTCAATAGGTTATGTTTCTAATTCCCCTGCTGCTCCTCTGCAGCTCTTTTCTCCCCTAGTATGAAAGAAAAAAAAAAAAAGAAAAAAAAAGAAAACTACAGGTTTTGGTTGTGAATGTTGGTTTTCCCGAGGATTTTCCACCCGGTCCCTGCGGTTGGTGTGCTGAGGCCTTTTTTTTTCAGGAGGAGCATGGATCACAACAGCTCGCTCCTTTGGGTATTACCTCTTAATTCTGTTTTGAGTGTTAATGTGATTAAGTTTCATTTTGACAACCACTGATTACTCCGTGTGGGCACGGCCTGAAACACTTACACAAGCCCACGTGGGCACGGGTGCGCATGCTTTGAGGCGGGTCACAGCCCAGCAGCAAGGCTCCCAAAAGTGGCAACCCCACCTCCACCCTGCCTTCCCCACCCACACCCAAGGGCTCATGGTCTCGGCAGTGTCTTGTGAGCATCGAGTTTTCCTCCATGCCGTTATCAAGAGATGCTTTTGCAATGGGAGAGGGGTTGGCATTTTGCACCTCTCAGCACCTCTCTGGTTATTACACCCCAAAGAACAGCTGTAGGCGCAGGCTCCCATAACCATCATTTTGGAGCAGTGCTGGCAAAGCCAACCAGCCACACAGCTCACAGAAGAAAGCATCACGGACAATTGCAATCATGTAGACAGAACTTCCTTGGATTTTGATATGACAAGCTACTTTTTTAAGATACAGAAAGCAAAGAAACAGCATCTACTCAAATACTGTGCTGCTACAGAAAGTGTCCAGCACCAGCAGACAAGCAGGAACGAAGCTTTTCCCTATTGCTTCGTTCATTTTATCCCCAATCTTTATTTTTATTTTCATTAAGCTTCTCTAAATTTGCAACACACTGTAAATGCAAGGGAAAGAAGCACACGCGGCTGAGGCAAAGAGCGCAAACCCTTCTGACTGTAAACAGGATTTTGCTTTTTCTCCTCTTTCCCCCACCCCAAGGGGTGGGAAAGTTTGACGTCTTTTTTCTCCCTCTGCAATGTATTAATCAGGCACCAAAATAAGGAATCTATGAAAAAATATTTGGTGCAAATTAGGTAACAGCAACATGTCCACCACAAGATGAGTAGGGCATCAAACACAACATTTCTTAAGCTAACATGCTCCAGCTGCCATCCATAGAAATAGCTAAAGGACCCCTAACATGTTTCTACATATTTGAGAGGTATATATACAATCCCCATTAAAAGCAGGATTGACAGGCCGGACTACAACTAGTTCCTTCATGTTCAACACTAAAATCTTCTGCAGCACGGGGTCTCTGAGCTCCGGGAATGCCAGCTCCCTTTCACTGGGCCTGTATCCTGCGTATATGTGCAATATCTCCCTACTGCTAGATATTGTATCACCACCTCCACCTCCTCACTAACGTGCCTGCAGACTTCCCCTCTCAATCAAATGGCTCAGAAGGCAAAAAATTTCGCTGCAAGGGTTTATGGCCGTACGACCTGGTAAGGAAAATGGTGTGTCCAGCTAGTCTTTTCAACTGTCCGAGCCGAGCTGAGTTTCAATGTCCACCCTGCAGATCGGACACTTCTTGCTGGTGGCCAGCCACTGGTCCACGCACACTTGGTGAAAGAGATGCATACAGGGCAACCGCCTGCAGAGACAAAAATACCACTGTTAGGATGGAGGAGGCCCAAGGGACCAAGAAGAGTTGAAAAACAGCATCTGGGGCTGTTTTGAACGTGAGAAACACTGCTGTGGTGACACCATTGCTGCCAAGGTCCTGCAGCCTTTCCCAGCCATGCCAGCTCACACAGGGCAGTAGGCTGGAGATGGTGTCCTCCTGGCCTATCAGAAGCCCCCACACCACCCTGAATTGAGTTGTTCCAGTTATTAATTGTGCTGGCTGCTAATTTTTAACCTTTTAGGAGTGAGGTTATGCTCCAAAGCCCCTCAGTCCTTCACGGTTGTGTCACATTAGCAGTCGGGTGGCTCCAGACCATTCCTACATGGGTGTCCCCAGGCAACCTGGTCACTTTTCACCTGCATCACCTTTGCCATCATCACGTATCAGCTTTGTGATACAGAGGAACCTTGAACCACAAGAACTCACAGCAAGAGGATCAGAGCTTTTATTGACAATTTAAGGGTGAGAATCAGACCTGGGTACTTCTCACCTGCAGTCCCTTCAGCCATGATAGTTCAGCCCCTTGCAAATTTCTTGTCCCCATCCTCTGCCACAAGTAGAGATTTGACCCAGTCAACAGCCTGGGATGTCTGTTAGGGACAGCTGGGGTTCTGCTGGCTGGGGATTGTTCCCTGTGACCATGTGGGCAGAGTAATCTTACTTATTCTACAATAAAGCAGCTCTGTCTTGGACACAAGCCCAGCGCTCCTGGACCTCACACTCACACTGCATTTTATCATACTTTGGTCATCTGTCAGGCTCAGATGTTGATGACCCCAAGCTCCAGACGGTTGTCAGAGACCTGTCTGACCCACCCTTCTTTGACAATTTGACACCTGGCCAGCTGGCACAGCCTGGAAGCAGGTGATCCAAACCCAGGAAAAACTATAAAAACTTGGCCCCCTTGCTGCTGCAGGTCTTTTCCTGCCTACGGGCCATACCAATGTCCACCTACAAAGCATGTGGGTTCCCAGACCCTGCAACAGCCCAGATGAGTTTCTCAGGGCAAGAACAGACACATCCCCAGCAGTGCACAGCAGCATTAATCCAAATAAACACAGCTCAGATGGCATCGAGAGGCAGAGGAGGGGATGAAAGGATCTTACCTGACGTCCTCTCCGTCTTCAAGCATGGACAGACAGATTGTGCATTTCTCGTCGGTATCTGACTCCTCGCCATCGTCTTGCTCAGCTTTGCCTTCCTGTGGTCTTCTCTGCAGCAAGGTTAAAGACATCATTTGGTTAGGCCTTTCCTTTCTAATGCCCTCCCAAGCCTTGGTAGTTGCAGGAAGATAAACAATAAGATCTCCATCTATCAGCCACATCCTCCAGCTCAGAGAAGCCAGCCCAGCCAAAACAGCCAGCAAGATGAGTGTGCCACCAACATGCTGCTGGTTGGCACATCTCCTCCCGGGGCCAGTGGCAGAGAGGCTGGTGGCAGTGGCCCAAGGAGCAGCCTGTCCTCTGCTGCCCCAATACAGCCCCCCACTGCTTCCCTGCAGTGGGGATGGCCCCATGGTCTTCTTTGCTGGAGACTTCTCCTTGGGGAGACCCCAAAAGTCATGGGGCCACCACTGCCAGGAAGGACAACCACTGTGCCCCATGCCAGCTTGGCCACCGGGCCGGCCCCATGCTGCACCACAGGGCAGTGCTTAGCCTGTCAGCTCCCCCTTTTCCTCTTTCCCCACACATCCATTCCTATTCATATCATTTTCCTGGGTTCACTGGAGACGTGGTGAGAGACAAGTGCAGCAGGAGTTACCTCACATCCAACCTGGGCAATGCAACATCCCTACCCTCCAGCCGGGTAGTGACCAGCGCACAAAATTACTACCCAGACAAGCATCCTTCCCAATTTCTACTTAGCACAACCCAAAGATGTGCCACCCATTTCCTCATGGGCAGGAGGTCAGCTCCGACAGAGGAGACACCCCTTGTGAAGCAAGGGGAGGACGAGGTCCCCCAGGCCGCGGAGCCGCCGCCCTCAGGGCGGGCGCGGGGCAGCGCCGCTTGCATGCAGAACGGGGCGGGTTTGCATGCACGAAGGCCCCTTGGTGGTGTGCACTTTCTTACCAGGTGCGGACAGGGGGGAAATTGCACCCGCTGGGTGGGAGAAGGTTGAGACCCTTTTGAAAATTTGGCCCGCAGCTTCCTAGCCTAGAAGTGAGAAACAGCCAGCTGAGCTACGCCACCGCTTCCGCCCCGGGAGCCCCGCAAGATATTAAAGCACCACTGCTGGGTTTTACATTCCTCCCACGCCTCGGGGGATGTTTTGGTTGATGGTGCCAGTTTGCCAACCCTGAGGATTGTGACCCACCAAAGTCCTTCCTTCTGCCTGCTCCGTGCCCACGGCCCTTGGCCGACTGAGAGGGGCTGGCAGCTGTGCCGTGGTTTCGTGGCACTCACCTTCTTGTACTTGTGGGGGAAGGTGAATCTCTCGATGGTGTTCTGGACGGCGCCCCGGCTCACACTGCCCAGCCTGTCCTCCAGCTGCAGCAGCTCCTGTGGCACAGGAACATCAGGAAAGTGCCATCCCCACTGCTCCCAAGGCACCAGCTCCCACCACACAACCATACCTGCTGGCAATCGAGGCTCCCTCCTGTTCTCTCCTCAGTGGAAATGTCCATCAAACCCAAATCAGCCATGCTGTAATGATGGATCTGATCCCTGGCACTTGGGATAATAACTAAGAGCTCGAGGCAAAGAGCTGGATATCCAATATTTCACAAATTAGGGTGGAATTTGAGCTTCATCTGACAGTCTGGGAAACAAAACCCCACAGATCTGGAGCACTTTGTTCACAGACATGAAAGGAGCCAGAGCCCCTAGGAGTAAACCAGATTTTTTACCATACTCAATCCCATCACTTCCCAGTTATTACTAGAATTGCTGAAAGACTCACTGCAGCTGCCACGCCACAAAAAGTACCAGAGCTTGCACAGATTCACAGCGCTTAAAACATTAATAATTCCAGTCTCCAGATACGTACTTCATAGCTCTCCCGCACGGCGGACGTGTGCCTGCTTGGGTTCAGTCCCTGAAGAGCAAGCAGCTGAAGCTGAGGGTAAGGGTAATTTCTGATTTCATGAACAACCTGCAAGAAGTGAGGGAGGAAAATAAAGCCACCTGTACTTGCCCACAGGAAACCCTTGTGTACCCTGACGTAAATCTAGTGCTTTAAAAATTCAAATTGAAAGAGCAGCTTGACACCTTCACCAATTTAAGCCTTTTGATAATAAAAAATGAGGTTTTATCAAATACATTTCCTATAATGAAAAGAACATGCACTTCCTCCAAATAAATTATCTGTTATAATAATTCCTGTATCATCCATAACATCGTGGTTCCAAACTCCCAACACGGATTAGATTACAAAGAAATTTTATTTCATTTAAATGGGTGAATTTCTCTTCATCAAAGCTTTGATTGTTTTTTTCTTTAAGGCTTGCTGTAGTACACAGGTGTCAGAGTCTGACTATGGCACCAGGGAAAAGCACCCTCATGGGATTTCTGAGGGTGTTTTAAGGATTAGCAGTACTTGGCATCAATTAGCTCCAAATACAGCACCCTGCTAGGAGAAGGGGTAGAAAACTACCCCAGTCAGCCTGTTTTCTCATCAAACCCACCTCCACCTGTGCAAGAGGTCATGCAAAACCTTTACAGGTGGCATCAAAGCTGATGTAGAGAGCAACGACATGATGAGAGATGGTCCTTGGGGCTGACATCAGGGAAGGCTGTCACCCACTGCCAATCCTTCCACATACAAAAAGTCCTGGGAGATCACAGTTTCTTCCAATATTAACAAAATTATTAGTATTAACTCCTGAGTCTCTCACATCCTGCACATGTTTTGCAGACCAGTTTGTCAACATGGTGCTGCAAGCAATGGACCAAATCCTTCCAGAACAGCTGAGCTTTTCTTTTCTTTCTCTAATCCAGTGCAGTGATGCAACATTATCCTTTCAGACACTCCCTCCCACGGCCGGAGATAAGTGGGATTTGCAGAAGACAGGTGATAGAAAGATAGCAGCCTTTATTTTGACTGCCTTCTGGCAGACAATGCATAAAACATTTCTCAGTAAAAACGTTTCACTTACCATCTGCGTTGAGGATGTGCTTCTGGGGAAATGGTGCATCCGAGGCGTAGCCAAGTAATGCTGATAGGGCTGGGGCACCGGCCGGACCTGGAACTGGGTGTGAGTCAGCCCCGCGTCAACGCTGAGGTCCCTGTGGGCACCAGGAGGAAGACGTGGCTCTGAGTGCATGGTTGTATTCAAGGACTGCAGCAAACCAGAGCATGCTCACAGGGCAACCTCCTTGGTGAGCTCTGGGCTGCTCTGGGCTCCTCAGCCTGGGGAGATGTCACTGCTTGGAAAGGAGTTTCCTCCGGTTTGGGGAATCACCCACCAGGCCACCACGGAGGAGTGAGGGGTTGTTTCTATGCCAGATAGCATTTGAGTTATTTGGGGTCAAGAGCTGTGCAGATGCACCCTGCTAATTTCAGAGCAAGAGCATTTTGGTGGCTCAAAATGATACCCAGGCTCAGCAACCCAGTCTGGTCAGACCAGGACCTTCCTGTGCTGCCAGCACTGCAATCTATTACAGTTTGCCTTGCATATTTTGCAGGAATACAAGTAATTACTCAAGGGACTCAACAATGAACCATTCTTGTAGTTTTTAGAAGCTAGATGGGCACTGTCTGTGGGCTTTTTTGATGTGCCTGTGTTCTCCTTGGAGGTCTCCCAGCAGAGATCATGGTAGGACTTGGGGAGTGAAAGGACACTGTGCCTTGCCTGAATCCAGCCTCAGGGTAGTGAGGGTGTGAGGTGTGAGGGTGGGGAGGCCCTGCCACAGGGTGCCCAGAGAAGCTGTGGCTGCCCCATCCCTGGCAGTGTCCAAGGCCAGGTTGCACAGGGCTTGGAGCACCCTGGTCTACTGGAAGATGTCCCTGCCCATGACAGGGGTTGGAGCAAGATGATGTTTGAGGTCCTGTCCAACCCAAACCACTCTGGAATTCTACCATCCTATGAACTCCAGAACTGTGATTTGTGCAAAAAACATAAAGGTTTTATGAGGTTGCTGTAGGAAAGTGTGTCACACAACTAGCAGGCCGACACCAATGGGGCAGGACATCCCTGATGGCCCTGCTTGCCTGAACACAGCCTGACCCAGGCCAGCAAAGTTGGAGCTCAGCTTGGTGAATTTGGGCACTTTTATACTCCAGTAAAATAACCCAGCTCAATCCCAGGACTTGTCATGACCAACGTCATGGCTCTGCTCAATCCAATACACAGACATAAACTATAACCCCACCACCACCACACCATGTGTAGGGAGTGGGCCTAATGCAGCATTTCCATCTATAATCCAATTAGCTGATCCCTATTCTTTCCAGCCTAAGAGTCACTCGGCAAACAAGTGCTTTGAACATCATTCGCTTTATCATCACTACAAAATCCGGTGCTCTAATAACAATTGTCTTCACATTTGCCAGAACAAAGCTAATTAGAGCACAAGGGTGGCTTCCCGTTTCAGCCTCCAACTTCTCCTCCCCTGCGTGGAGGACAGCAGCAGTGCATACCATGGCTTGTTAGGAGCAGCCCAGATGTGTCCTCCAGCAGCTGTGAAACTGCTTTCACCCACCAGAAGATGGGGACATGAGGGGACAGTAGATGCAGAAATCCTTCATCCAGAACAGCCTGTGCACCAGGCAGCACCACCAGTGCTCTAGAACTCCCTAACACCCGCACTAACCTGGATGAGATGATCCTTGTGGGTCCCCTCCGACTCAGGATATTCTGTGCTTCTATGGTTCTAAACAGAGGTCAAGAGAGGGACTACCTTTGCTGGCCCTGTGCTAGCCACGTGCTAGACAGACAAAACTGGGCAGAGGACAAAACACAGCACAGA
The DNA here is from genome assembly GCF_017639235.1 of Corvus kubaryi. Classification (NCBI taxonomy): domain Eukaryota; kingdom Metazoa; phylum Chordata; class Aves; order Passeriformes; family Corvidae; genus Corvus; species Corvus kubaryi. The sequence goes on along the minus strand of NW_024581096.1, from coordinate 21,124,669 downwards.
AATGGCAAGAGCACAACCAGGGTGAGAACCCACAGGTCTGGGCACTCTCCAGCTCCTGTGTCCCAATTTTGGATATTTAACCAATTGCTTAAGATCGTTCCCAGGTTGATGGAGGGCTCAATTGGAAATCAGGAGGCTTTGGGTCCATTCCCAGCCCCGCCACTTTCTTGATGCATGACCTTGATCCACTTCCTCTCTGCCTTCCCATATTCCCTGTCTATAAAATAGATGTGGTAATTCATGGAGTGCTTTGGGATCAAGGACTGAAGAGATCTCTCAAAGGCAAATGGCCATTCTTAAATTGCACAAGCAATTGCAATAACAGGACTGCTGAGCTGTTTGTGCATCTAGAGCCTTAAGATCAGATGTTGAGGTTCCTGAAGTGATGCTGTGGGTCTACAGATGTGTCCAAAGCAGAATACAGCATGGAACAGTGTAGTCCCAGGGTTTGGGGCTGAATGAGCAGAGCATACTTTTTGAAGGAGAACAGAACTAACCATTACTTTCTAGTCCATGCTACATGAATGACCTCACCTGCATCTTAAAGCTCAGATGGGAGGTTCAAGAGCTGTGATGCTTGTGGTAAATGGGCTGCCAATAGCCAAGGAGTGAAGGGTAAGACTCCATATAACAGGCTGGATGGTCATCACTACACATGTGTGCAGAAGATGATTTAAGGAACCAAATGGGAGTTTATTTACTTCACCAAAAAACTTTAACTGGGGTTGGGCTGTCTGAGATGACTGATCTTTCCTCAGACTTTTCTTCCATCCCCACTTCCACTTCCTGTGGCAGTGCCCACCACCTACAGCCTCCGAGGAAACGCTGCTGCTGCTCATCCAGGGGTAACACGTTAGAAGGCAGTTTCTATATTTGTCACTGGGCAAAACTGTTCGTGTGCCCCAAGGGAAAGTGAGTCACCCAAACATATGCCCACCATGTATGATTTCTGTCACCCCCACTCCTCGGGTTTTATAAGGCTATGGAGCAACAGAGGGGAGAAAAGGAGGGAGGAGGAGGGCATTTAGTGATGCTTTATCAGATACTTCTAATGATTATAATTAAGCACTCTGAGCTGAAAGAGAGGCAGAAAGAATCGCTCTATCCAGATGGTACATGAACTGCTTTGCAAACCAGTATGAACAATGTCACCCCGACCACATTCAGCCCACAGGAGTGCCAGTAATGGGAACACCTGAGAAGAAAATTGCAGAAGGATGTGGTCATATTTTAGATTGTGTATTGTGCGCTGAAGGGGGAAAAAAACAACAACCCTGGGTTAAAAGGACTTTTCATTTGCAGAGTGAAGTGCTCAGATGTTAGGAAATGCCATCATTAAGATTTCCTGTGCCATTTTATTTCGGTCCCCTTGTGCAAATACATTGCGATTGTCTCTAATTACAAGTTCGCATGCTATTTTCTCCATTCAGTGCACAGAATGGACTTCGCTCAGCTTACAAGCAGCTACTCAGAAGTATGTTTTTATTTTCTCATTCTTTCAACCAGGTTACCATACTTTATTAACTGTTCAAGAGCTCTCAGCCTGCTCTGAAAATGAAATTAACAATTCCCTGCAAAGCTTTTCCAGGGTATTGAACACTACAGTTGGAGGATGGTGAAGAAATCTCCATTCACACCACCCTACATTGCAGGGTAGCATGGTTCTCCCTAATTTGGACCACAGAAAACATTATTGCCACTGGGTTTTGAGTGCTTGAAGGACAGCAGAAGGTCTAGTTCAGGCAGACAATGGTCTACCAGGAAAAAACCCTGTCTGTGCCCTGCAGCATGAAGAGCCCTTGGGAGAATTCATGCTTGGCTTCACTCTAAAGCTGTTGGTGAAAAGTTATGAGCAACAACTATGAAGTGTGCCTAAAGAGGAGCAGTGGAGCTGGGGAAGGGTCTGGAGCACAAGTCTGATGGGGAGCAGAGAAGGAGCTGGGAAAGGGGCTTAGCCTGGAAAAAAGGAGGCTCAGGGGGACCTTCTGGCTCTGCACAACTCCCTGACAGGAGGGGGCAGGGCTCTGCTCCCAGGGTAGAAGGGACAGAACAAGAGGGAATGGCCTCAAGTTGTGCCAGGGGAAGTTTAGATTGAATATTAGGGAAAATTGCTTCATCCAAGGAGCTGTCCAGCAGCCCTGGCACAGCTGCCCAGGGCAGTGTTGGGGTCCCCATCCCTGGCACGATTTAAAAACCATGTGGATGTGGCACTTGAGGACATGGGCTAGTGGTGGCCTTGGCTGTGCTGGGGAATGGTTGGACTCAATGGTCTTAGAGGGCTTTTCCAACCTGAATGATTCAATGATTCTATTTATATAGGAGGCTTTCACACTCTCACAGCCCTCTCAGAGATGAGTTTTCCCTCTGCACACTCCCCACACTGTAACTGCTGAGCTGACTCATTACCTTTCATCAAAGCCCTGATCCCTGATGGCATTTTTACAACACCTGCAGCCTTCACAGGAGTTTTTAAACACTTCATTGGATGCAGCAGTGAAATGGGGATCACTTACCAGTCTGTGCCCTCTGCCAAATACCTGGGCTGGGGCCCCATGGGCTGTGGAGTCTGGAGTTGGTGGCTGAAGTCGAAGCTGGGGTGTAGGCGGTGAGGCTGGACAGACATGCGCTCTTGGGCCCGCCTGTGGGAAAGAGAGCAGCAACAGGGTCAGACAGGGGTGGGCACTGGAATTTCTGTCAAGAACCCATGGGAAAACCCCAGTGGCTGGGCTTGTGAATAAGTGTCCAAAGCTAAACACTCCAGGCAGGTGTCAGGGATGACGGGAAGAGGAACCCAGGGCTGTCATTCCCTCGTGGTCATCACGTAGCAATCCATTCTCACGCCCTGTGGCACCCAAATATGCTCAGTTTGCAGGAGATGTTATTTGCTGGCAACATGGAGAGAAAAAGAGGAAACCAAACAACTTCTCAGCAGCTTCATGCAGTTTGCACTATTTTCTTTTTTGCCACAGTCAGCCCCATAAACAACACACAAGACAAAATGTGCCCCTGCTTCAGCCGTTATCCATCATCATAAAGAAGCTGCAGGTTGTCTTCTCTCCCATGCAGTCCATAAACTCCTGGGGAACCTCATTCACAACCAGCTTACTCAGGAGTGACTGAAAGCAGGATTTACTCTCACTGGCCTTTGCCAACATTTCTTTGGATGATGGACAGGCCAGGCTGGGTTCCAGCTCCTTCTCCCTCTGCTCTGCTCCCACTGCAGGCAGGAGAAAATACAGCAAGATTTTTCTAGGGATTTGAGTCTCATGATTATTGCTTATTTGAACTGCTCAGGGGAAGAGCATGTGCTGCTTGATCAGTGTCCACATTTGGCAAGAGACAAGGTGGATGCACAAGCAGGCTCTGCATTACAGACAGACTCATACCCTTTGCTTCCTGATGAGTTACCACTTACCAGTGGAGGCATCGCAAAGCAAATCTTCAGGAAAAAAGTAGGGCAAATGGAGCAGGCAACTGCTAAGTAAATAACTTTTCATGCAGCCACAGTTCAGAGGTTTCACTTTCAAAGGCATAACCCATATTCCCATTACTGGGACCTTCTGCCCCACACCTTTAAGGGTCCAGACATCCTCCTCCATTGCAGCTGTGCTTTCAGAGACAAGCACTGGCAAGAGGTTCCTGCCTTCTTCTACACCACAGCCCACTTCCAAATACAATACTGACAGCATTTACCAAAGCAGATCCTGTGTGGAGTTGTGCTCTGTGCTTTTATTTGAATTCAGCTTATGACTAAGAGATAAACACTTGTATCATCAGTTCCTCAGCCTTGAACATACTTGCTACCCAATTATTAGCTAATCATTAAATCCACCTAAAATCCAGCTTATGCACAGCAAAACAATGATGAGAAGAACACACAATTTTCAGACAGAGAGGGCATGGAATGAAAGGGTTTCCTATCCGTAGCATTCTTTCCAAATGAAGCATCATTGCAAAGTCTCATCCTCTGATTCTTGATCCATGGGTACAACCCACAAATAGCTTCCATATGTTTCCAAAAAAAAATCACTCCTCTCTCAAGAAACACAATCAAGACAAGGCCAGGCATCCATTTCCATCTCTGCTGAGTTACAGTAATTCTCTCTGCACTGTCAGCTCGGTGTGGATTTAGGATGCTTTCTGTGATAGAGTGTGCTGCAGGTCAGTGGCATCATTCCCTCACAGAGATGGAAAGCCTACCTAGACCCTGAGCAGCAAGACCTCCGTGTGTATAACCTGATGAGACAAGTGGACAGTCTCTTGCATGGTTTGGAACAGCAGCTACGAGGATGTAGCTCATGCACGCAGAGACAGGACAGGACCCCTGTAACACCATCATGATCCTCCTCGGACTGCCAATAATGGAGCACGCTAGAAGAGCACCATAGGGATCCCCACAGGATTGGCACACCTTCAGGTGCAGCCTGCCCTGCAGCCTCCCTTCTGGCAGACACATTCTCAGTGCACACAGGCGAGGTCGAGAAGAAAACCCAACACTGCCAGCACTGCTGGGGTTTCACAGGCCGTGTGAGGTTGACGCAGCTCCTCCACATCCTTTGGTGAGAGCGGGATCCCCTTACCTGGGATGGGGCATGAGCCGGCGGTGCTGCGCCTCGAGGAGCTGCTGCTGGAGGAGGTATTGCTGGTGTAGCGCCTGAGGTAGGAAGGAGGGCCCGGCGACGTCCTGGAAGGGCAGGGCTGGCACCGGCGCCAGGGGCTGGTGCAGGGGGCCGCTGTGCTGGTGCGCGGGGGCCATGTGGGGAGCCAGCCCCGGCTGCGGCTGTACCGCGTGAGGCAGGGCGAAGTCGGCGGAGAGCGGGGGCTGGGGACCCAGGTGGAAATGCCGGCAAGAGGTAGCATGGGCATGCTGAGACCTTTGAAAGGGAGCACCTGGAAGAGAAGAGCACAGCGGTCACAGGGGCTGGCGGCAGCCAGGGCAGACCAGCCCCATGCTCGCCCACCCATGGCAAGGGTTGGGCAAATGGCTCTTACTCTCCACTTCCAGAAGGTTCATAAAAAAACACCAATAAAAGAGAACAAGCCAGTTAAAGTTGATTACAAGAAAAAATGCTGATTTTGACTAATGGTATTTCTCCTCCAAGAAACATTGGAGCCAAAACATAGATTTGGGTTCAAAGTCTCTTTTTGGCTCCAAGTTGAAGTGTGTAGTGATGAAAACTGCTTTGAGCTTGTTTTGGCTCTCCTGTCTTAAACAGAAAAAGAACAAAAGCCTTAATAGAGCCCGTGGAGGTAGAACAAGGAGCGATGGTTTTAAACTAGAAGAGAGGAAATTCAGACTAGATAGAAGGAAGACATTTTTGTGCTGAGGGCGGTGAGACCCTGGCACAGATTGCCCAGAAAAGCTGTGGATGCCCCATCTTGGAAGTGTTTGAGGCCAGCTTGGATGAAGTTTGGAGCAACCTTGTCTAGTGAGAGATGTCCCTGCCCATGGCAGTGGAGTTGGACTAGATGACCTTTAGAGGTCCTTTCCAACCCAAACCATTTTATGATATACACTCAACACTTAAGGAAATATCCAGAAAACAAATCCTGTTTTCTAAAATATTTGGGGTTTGGATATTATCTCACTGAAGTTTTGAATGTTTTCCCTGAATTGCAGACTTTCCCTGCAAGTCATTTCTTTGCCTCTCTAAAAATGTCTCATAGGCAAGGAAATAACCTTTAATAATCTCTAAAAAATTGTCTCACACTGACTTCAGGATGTGAATGAGACAACTTCCACCTCTGAGAGCAGGGATGAAGGCCCTGTGTGATTGCTGAGATCCTGCGACAGCCTGTCCTCATGAGCGGCATGCAGGGAGAGAGCAGCTGCTGGAAACACAACACGGACTGCTATGAGACCAGTCCTGAAGCTGATGGGAATGAGGAAGAAATGAGGTGTGAAACATATCCATAGTGGAGGCGTTTTGCAAAACATGTGGCACTGGCTTACACCTTGCTCAAGATCCTTGCTTGGACGGGCCCTTGGCCCAATCCAGCGTGTTAATTCCTACATTCCTGGAGCATTTACAGGAATCACCCAAAACTTCTGGCTCTTAAACTAGGGAAAGAGTCAACTCAGAGATGAAGGATGAGACTTGAGTGAGACTATTAGGGATGCCTCTTTGCTGATGATCAGCCCCAGGATGGAACACCTCCCCTTTTACAGTGTTTTGAACACCCCATTTTCCTCTTTCTGTTTTAATCTTTGTGAATGGTACAAAATATCCTAGAACAACAGCACCAAGAGACACTACATCATCCCAAAGCACAAGCATGTACATCATGCCTTCTTCACCAGACCCCTTCTGCTCACATCTCCCTGCCAGGCAGGGCCAGTCCACCACAGCAGCTCAGGGAGTCCCAAGTGCTCTCTGGTCATGTCCATATGGAAACAGGAGAGGCTCACAGCAAGCCAGATGCCAGCAGGAGAAACAACAGGAGAGGGGCTATCAGAAATGGATGGTTTGCAAAGCTGTGCATAATTATACACAGCATCTCTTAAATACAAACTAATCCTCCACAGTGCCCGTCTGAGAGAGAGCAGGTTACACAATACATGCCACCCACAGCAGTGCTTCTTGAGGTGATAATTTCCCCTGCTGTCATATAACAGCATGATTCGACCACGATATTAATTAAAACCAGAGGTGGTGGGATCAGACCTGCTGTTCCTCAATGACAGATCTGCAAATCCAGGCCAAAGAACCATTCATATACCCCGTTCCCCTGCAGGCTGTATTTGTTGCTGACGACCTGGCCCAAATTCGCCGCAAACAGGTAAAGGCTGAGTAATGAAATGGAGATCCTGCACTTCCCTGACCCATTGCTGAAGGGAATTATGAGGAGAAGCATCCTGACTGCTGTGTTTGCTTGATACTTGCCATGTAGCTCATGGTGAATTGCTCAACCTCTGATGGCCATGTGTCTTCCCAATGGAAAACTGCTGCAGCAGGTCACAGGCGAGCCACTGTGCAACCCCAGGCCTTCACGGGGCCCGAAGAAAAGGTTTGAGGGCACGTAAAAGTGCTAAACCCTCTGCACACACCAACTGTGTCACCAGGCTGCAGTTCAGCTGTATTTCAGACAAAAATGTCTTGGGGTGATACAAGACAGTGAAGCTCAGTGATACTCCCCCACATTTCCCGGGACACATTCTCTAGCACATAAGTAAAGCAGAGAAAGCCTGTCTCTCATCTCCTGTGACTCTCTTGTCTCTCAATGCCTGGTGTAACCTCAGCCAGTGATTTCCAGCTTTTACTGGGTCTTGGGAACCCTTAACCTGATTTTAGATAAATGTCTGCAGGGCCTTTGATGCCAGAGCCATGGCGAACTAGAGAGCACCACGTGGGCAGATCAGTTGGTCATGCTTTTGATTTGGATTTTGCTTCCCATACATAGGCAGTCCTTGGGAGAAACTTGGTCACACACTTTCTCAAGGTCCAGAACACGCAAACTTTATCTGTGGTATGTGTGCAGGAAGATACACAGAGCTAACATATCTGAAAGCAAAAGCCCAACATTTTGTTTTGGTACAGAGTTAATTTGCCTTATCTTTAGGAACTAATTAATAAAATAAAGCATTTTTCAGTACTTTTTGCTAGTACCTACTGGTCCAGTGATGCATTTCCCTTCATAGGAATAACATCAAAATGTGACCGGGATGATATGATTAAATAAAACCCATGAATTTGTCTTAATATAACACACTACCCTGTGTAGTAATTGTTCATTCTCTACAACTAATCCAATTGCTGATGAGGATTTTTACAGCAAAGCAAAGACTTTGGGGAATACTTCAGCAATTCTATGCTTATTAGCAGTTATCCAATAACGCTGCTGGCATAACCAAGCCCACCTGCAAAACAAAGAACCAGTCCTTACTAAGCAGGGTGCTGGTGAACCCCAGAAAGCCCTGGCAAAAAAAACCAGCTCAAATCATTTTTAAGTTAGTTATTTTTGAGTTTACCCTCTCCTGCTCATTGCATCTAGATGCAAAGGGCCCTGGTGGGGACTGCTTTCCACGTCCTCATTTTGGTCTCATGTACATGAGGTAAATAGAGTGTCACCCTGCAAACATGAGCTGAGCATCCTTGTCCAGGTAGCTCACCCCAATCAACACCAAAAGCAGGCACTGATCCCTTTGAATTCCACAGAGGTTCTCACATTAGCAGTGTCAGAGAGTCACAGGATTGTTAAAGCTGGAAAAATCCTCTAAGACCAGCGAGTCCACACCCTCTAAGATCAGTGAGTCCATTAACCCAGAGCCATTCTGTTCACCACTAAACCATGTCCCCGGGTGCCACATTCACATGACAATTGAATAATTCCAGAAGTGGGAACTCCACCACTTCCCTGAATGCCTCTTCCAAAGTCTGACCACACATTCTGTGAAGAAACTTTTCCCGATAGCCAACCTAAACCTCCCTTGGAACAGCTCGAGGCCATTTCCTCTTACCTTGTCCCTTGTTCCCTGGGAGCAGAGCCTGACCCCCACCTGGCTGCCCCCTCCTGTCAGGGAGTTGTGCAGAGCCAGAAAGTCTATCACTGATTACTTTGCTAGCACATCTTCTCCCTCTTTTCCAAGCCTCAAGTGTGGTCCTAGATCACATTTGCATTGAAACCAACAAGCATAAACATTGCCTATAAGATGCTTCAAGAAAATTGGACTCGTGGATTTAATCTGCTTTTTGCCTGGATAGCAATGTCTGCCACAGCAGAGACTAATCCATGACTAAAACCGAGTCCTGATTTTCTTTCCAGCTTTTGTTTTCACTCCCCAGTACAAGGGCAGAGCTGACATTTTCATTAGCCAAGCTTTGAGGACATTTCCACAGCAAAGACAATGAGGGTATAATGTGTGCCTATCATACTCCAGAGCCACTAACTGCACCCTCTACGATCCTGTTCCTATCACCTGTCCAGTGGTGCCTGCATGAAGGCAATGTTGCTCTGGGATCAGCAAGGCAGAGACCTTCTCTCAGCTTAATGATCTCAAGTTTTGGTCCTCATCCTATAGAAGGATTCTCCTCCTCCATTGGGATACTTTGATTTTGCAGGAAGAGAGATTAGCCAGATCCTAGAGGTCTTTTATGGCTTACCCTCCATGTCCAAATATTTGCCTTCTCCAGCCCTGGAGGCAATCACAAAATCCCAGAATTAAGGTTGGAAGGACCACTGGAGATCATCTAGTCCAGTCCCCCTGCTCAGGCAGGGTCCTTGAGCACCCTCCTTACTGAGGGAGGTGTCCAGCTTTTTAATATTTCCAGGGAAGATATTCAGGGGAGTCCACAAAGGCAATGAGGTCCTCATGAGGCCCAGAGAGGTTTCTGACCCAAGGCCAGCCTGGAAGCACCTGTGCCTGTGCCCAGCCTGGTGCTTGGGGTAAGAGGGCCAGCCCCTGTGCAAGGCTCATTGACGTGCTTGTGGTGCCTTGAGTAGTTCCAGTTGCTCCTGTCTGGAGTTGTGGAGGACTGATTTCTCTGGGATCACTGTCAGGCTGCCCACCAGCCATAAATCATTTCCTTGTCCTGATGGTGCTTCCTTTCATTTAAATGCTGTTGCTATAGCAGATGATGACAGCTCAGAGCAACATCAGAACAGCAGCTCTGAGATGAGTGATGCATCACATCTGTGTCAGCAAAGCAGGTGACTTACTCCGTTTTGGGGCAGTTTGCCTTTAACAGGTTGAGGCTAAATGTCCTCAGAATGCCCCCAGATGCCCACACACCCACTCAAGCTCCCAACTTGGACAACCCTTGTTGCCTTAGACCTGCCTGGCCTCAGCTAAGCCACAAAGACAGCCAATGGCTGAATCTAGATAATACAGGTCTAAAAGGTGCCTTGCAAGTCTCAAAGTTTGTGATAACATGTGGAGACAAAGACAGGATCTGCTGGAGAAGTGAATTGTGTCTTGGGCAAGCCAGGCTATCTGTGGGGTGGGAAAGAGGAGCTATGTGATTCTCTGATATAACTCGGGACAAGTCTGCCCCAAAAGAAGGTATGACATGTTGTGATGGTGTAGTATCATGTAGCCAGGGATGCCTTTGGGTGAGCACCAGCAACATCTCCCTGCCTTGTGTGATGCTCTGACAGTTGCTGCATCCACTCCCTCTCAGCATCTTCCATCACATCCTAAAGCCAAGGTCAGCACAAGGGATCAATAGGTGGAGAATCACTACTTTGGTGATTCCTGCCAGTGTCAGAACATGAGTGTGGATCAGTGGCTGCTCCAGCTGGCCTGGCTCTCCTCTGCTGCTGTGACAAATGCTGCAGCTTCACCCTGTGATGCTGAAAACCTGCTGTGGAGCCAGGTCTGTGTGACATCCCACTGCTCTGGGCCTCTACAGCCTGCAGTATTCCTCACAGATACGCAGTTCTGCAGTCACAGAATCACACAATCACGCAATCATACAATCATAGAATGGTTTGGGCTGGAAGGGGTCTTTGAAGTTCATCTAGTTCCAATCCCCTGCTATGGGCAGAGATACCTTCCACTATCCCAGGTTGCTCCAAGCCCCGTCCAATCTGGCCTTGGACACTGCCAGGAATGGGGCCTCCACAGCTTCTCTGGGCACCCTGTGCCAGGGCCTCACCACCCTCACAGGAAAGAATTTCTTCCTAATGTCTAATCTAAACCTATTTTCTTTCAATTTGAAGCCATTCTCCCTTGACCTGTCACTCCAGGTGCTTGCAAATAGTCTTGCCCCATCTTTCCTGTAGGTTTCCTCTAGGTTCTGGAGGTCACAATGAGGTCTTTCCAAAGCCTTCTCATTTCCAGGCTGAGCAATCCCAATTCTCTCAGCCTTTACTTATAGCAGAGGTGCTCCATCCCTCTGATCATCTTGGTGGCCTTCTCTGGACTGGCTCCAACAAGTCCCTGTCCTTTCTGTGCTGGGGACCCCAGAGCTGGAAGCAGCTCTCACCTGAGCGGGGCAGAGGGGCAGAATCACCTCCATGATGCCACAGCCTCATAGAATCATTTAGCACCACAGAACACAATAATAGAATCGTTTGGGCAGGAAAAGCCCCCTCAGATCATTGAGTCCAACCAAGCACTGCCAAGCCCACTGCTAAACCACATCCCCAGCCTGCACTGAGAAGACAATCCTCCACAAGCCTGCGGGGAAGGCTGCTTAACAACAATTTACGAAGCGCCCAAAACACTTAGCTGGAAGTTGGCATTACAGGCTTCAGCCTCAGACTGGGGAAGGTACAAATTCGTTTTTAGAAAGCCAGCAGATGATGCAGGCGTGTGGACAGCTGAACCTGCTCGGCTGCTCGCTGCCGTGCCGTTTCCACCCTTCACTCCCGCAGGCGTCAAGCGCAGCGGAAACCCGCGGGGAAACTCAACACATCCTCCTCGCTGCCTCTTTCTCACTTCCACAGCTGCTGCTTTTTCCTCCTTTTTCCCCCCGGTTCTACAGTTATATTTATTGTTTCCATACATTATCCAAAGCAGCATGGACTTTTTTTCTCATGAACAGAAATGCTCCCGTTTCCTCCGCACCCCCGGGTGAACCCTGCGAATTATAAGTTCATGTATTTTGGCAGGTTGGTAAGTGACATCGAGCCACAGAAATGTACTGGTCTGGTCCTAGGTGCTTCTGCCACTGGGGATTCTCCTTTAGCATCAGTCAAGGTTTGACTACATCTAGGCACATGCATATTTATCCACCCAGAAGTATTTCAGCCAGGAAGACTCAAGGGATCTGTGTGCTCATTCAACACTGACCTGTCTCAGATGCAAAGCCCCTGGGTAATCCCTGCAGTGAGATGTGGGATGCTACAGGCTTTATGAAAAGAAAAACCCAGAAAGAAGAACTATTTATTTCCACCTCCTTTCCTCAGGCAATAGCACTCTTGACGCCACCAGGCTACTGGTAAGGGACGCAGGATCAGGCCTGGAGCTGGCACTGGGATAGGTGTCTCGAGCAGACAGCTGCAGCCCAGGAAGCCCAGCCGCCCTTGAGAGGAAAACAAAATCTGTCTCATGCTGTTAAGTTGCTTGCAAAGCATGTGAATATTTCCCCTGGGTAAGGCAACCTGGACTGCTCATCGAGGACTCCATGGTCCACATGGGGGGCTGGGGATGTCAGGGAGGCTGGGGCTGGTTCACATCCAGGTCCCGTCATGGCAGAGGGAGATGGCAGCTCCTGGAGAGCCCTGGCTTCACTCACTGAAAGATTTTACAGTTGAGGAAGTTCTGCCTGTTGTAATCCGCTGAGCTGAGTCGTCTCAGCCACCTCGCCCTGATTAGATCCCCTGCAACCCCTTTCCCGCCCTGGGGAGGCAGATAAGCCCCCTCAACAGGAGGCATTGTAGTGTCTCTCCAAGCACCAGCAGAGCCTGCCAGGCTTTTAACAGCCCAGGAGCCTGCAGCTCACTTCCCTGGATGTGCATTGAAATTCCCCTCAGAGCCAGCAACACAGTGGGAAGTTTGCATTGGTCCTGACAGTGTGCAGTGAGTAAAGGCCAAAATCATGGAAGCAGCTCCAGCTTCACGTGGCACGTGGAGGACACCACGGGGGACTCACACTGCGTCTACAAACAAGTTCCTAATTGCCTGATGCCATCAGACACGTGTAATCCCTTCCAAATTGTTTGTGAATATACCCTTATGAGATGAGTGAAATTCACTTACTAATAGGAAATGAGGTGTGACAGTCACAGAACAATAGAATGGCCTGGGTTGGAAGGGACCCTAAAGATCACCTAGTCCCAATCCCCCTGCCATGGAAAATAAAAAAATGAAATAAATAACCCCCCAGCCCAAATTCATGGTATTCAGCTGCATAAAGGTTAAGTGGTCTGGCAGAGGGAGATACTGTGCTGTCTCACTCCTGTTACAGGACAGCTGACAGCAGGGTGGGGAGATTGAGGCAGGGAGGATGAAAGAAGAAGAGGAAAGAATTTAAGAAAAATCTGTCAGGCAGGAAGGAATCCGTCTCACTTTCAGCACCTTTGCCAACAGCTTTCTCATTTCATCTGGGGAAACTGAGAATCACAGAACTCAATCAAGGCTGAAAGATCATTGGGTCCAGCCATTAGCCCAGCACCACCAAAATCACCCCTTAACCATATCCACGTGCTGCATCCAGACCCTTCTTGAACACTTCCAGAGATGGTGATAGTACCACCTTCCTGAGCAACTTACTCCAATGCCTGACCACTCTAGCAGTGAAAAAAAAATTTCTAATATCCAGTCTGGACCTCCTCTGGCACAACTTGAGGCCATTTCCTCTCATTGTGTCCCTGCTCCCTGGGAGCAGAGCCCGACCCCCCCGGTTGCCCCCTCCTGTCAGGGACTTGTGCAGAGCCACAAGGTCCCCCCTGAGCCTCCTTTGCTCCAGCCTGAGCCCCTTTCCCAGCTCCCTCAGCTGCTCCTCATAGGACCTGTTTTTTAGGCAATTGACCACCTTTGCTGCTCTTCTGGGGCAAGATGCAAGATGGCAAAAACCATGCTAAAAATAATGTGCTGCCAGCTCCAATCCAGCCCAGGGCACAGCCTGCCACCCCACGTGTCTGTGCCAGGGAAATGGTAAAGGACCTCAGCACCTGTGGCTGGGAGATGCAAGCAGTGGATAAAGACTATTTTTATGTGCCTTATTTACTCGTTCAGGCTGGGCTGTGCCAGAGATGAGTCAGGATGAAGGGCTGGACTCTGGTGGTTGGTGGAGCATATTTGTGTCCTGGGTGGCAGCATGGGGTTCTGGAGGTTTATCATCTCCTGCTCAGAGTCTTTCACACTTGATGGAAAGGTGCTGCAAAGGAGTTCAGGGGGAGGGGGCTGAGATGGGCTCCCTGCTGCTGATTAATGGTTTGGTGCTCACAGCCCTCTTTGCACTGTGCCTCCGTGCAGGCGCAGCACAGCACAGCTGAGCTCTTCCCAAAAAACCTCATAAACACAGACCTCAGAGACTGCACAGTGCCCCAGCCTGCTTGTACAATCCCCAGCCAACATCCTCTCACACTAATGAAGCCTCTCATTAATTGCTGAGTGACATGAGCTGGCGTGGCTGGAGGGTCCCTAACACAGAGCACAGCATCTCTTCTGCACACCATGCGGGGAGACCACGTGCAGCCTTAATAAACTGAAAAAAAAAAGATGAGGTGGGATTCCCACCAGGGCCTAAGCTCAGCATTCGACAAAATCAAAACCCAGCACATGGTGTGATTCTTAGGGTTGTTCAACAGCAGGCTTGGAGTTGGACTCAGTGATCCTTATGGGCCCCTTCCAACTCAAGAAAATCTGTGATTTTGTGATTTACAGCTGGCAGTGACCAGCGTTAATCAGCATATTTACAGAAAATCATAGATAGTTAAGGGTTGGAAGGGACTTAAAGATCATCTAGTCCCAACCCCCCACCTCTATTTACACTAAGACTGAAGAGGTGCTGAGTGCTGGGGATGGGAACCAGCAAGAATGAGGGATGGGATACAGCCAGGCAGCCTGGACCCATCACACAAGGGAGACAGCTGTTTATACAGCACTGGATGAGAGGTTTTTTCCTGCAACTCTTTCCCACTAGCTTCAGGGGGGAAAAAAAGTTTTGTTGAAGATGATGTTTCACAGCAACGTGTTGAATTCAGCAATATTTTCCAAGGAGGAAGGAGAAACACTTCAGCAGCGTTGCTACACTTAAAGCTGTCTTTTTGCTTTTATACTTCTCACTATGTTTTAATTATAGCTTTATTCTCAGCGTTGAATTTGAGGGTGTATTTGAGATTTTTGGATCATCACATTAAAAAAAAATAAAAGAAGAAAGAAAAAAAAAAGCCAAATTTCACTGAGAGAAAATGTTTTCTGGGATTTAGTGGTCCCAGTTTCACCCCTCCCCTCCCAGGCTCTGGCATGCCTGGAGGGATGGGGGGTCCCAACAGCCTGGCATGACGTTTCTCACCCAGCCCAGCTCTTCCTCCCCAAGCTGCTCTGTGTCTCCTGGGTTTGGGCTCAGCCCTGTACATCTGCCAGGAAAAGGCCCTGGAGGAAATGCAGCTTTGGAAATGTTGTAAAGCCTCTCTGAGACTTTTTTTTAATACTGTTTCTCCTTTCTGTTTGGTCTGAAGGTGTCAGAGAAGGAACAGCTGACAGGAATCACTTGACCACAACTCCCATGCTAAAAGCAGGAGTCACACTGCAGGTCTCAACGGCATTTCTGGGCTGCAGGGCTTATGCCTGAGCAAAATTCCAGCAATTCCAAGGGCAGAGAGGGTTTGGCTGGTACCTGAACTTTAAGGCAACTCTTGGGGCTTTGCCCATCAGCCCAACTCTGTGTGCTCAGCCATCCCTTCCCCTCACCACCATTCCATCCAGCTCCTGTGTGCAACCCAAGTCTGTTCCGCATTGCTCCACACTGGAAAATGCAAAAAAAGTTGGAATACTCCCCATTTATGGGGAGACATCTGGGCTCAAAGGCTCTTCTCCAGGGTCTGGTCTGCTATCTCAAATTTTTTAAAAAGTGTTGAAAAGGAAGTTGGAGTGGGTCTAGGTCCACTTCGTTCAACAAGGCAATAAACCTCATCTTTTGTGGTATTACATCCATGTAAATGAGTCCCCAGCCTGGAAATGGGAAAACTAACCAGGGGAAGGAATTCATCCTCTATTTAAAAATAAGAAATAAAAAAATCCTGGCGTGACAGCAGTCTATTACTTGGCTCTCCCTGCAGAGAGTAATGGGGAAGCACTTGGAGAAATCCCTATCTCTACCCTTGGGAATGTAAAAACGTGCTGACTTGTGCCTTCAGCTTTGACAGGCAGTGATAGGCTGCAGCCAGTTGTTTGGAAAAGGAAATTCAATACTTGGGTTTCCAATGTTTCCTTGCTTTCACAGTGTCCAAAGCCCTCCCCAGGCATTTGGAAGTGCTCAACACCTGCCTTAAAAACACTCTTAACTGCTCCTAATGACTGGCCAGGGAGGTTTGCAGCAGCTCCTTCCTACCAGTAATGATATGCAGGACATCCAGAAACAGGCAAAAAGCCAAAGCCGTGGGGGAAAAAAAATCCCAGCCAGACATTGCAAGGACCTGGCAGGATCTTGGGGGCTGCACTGCATTGTTCATGGAGCCTCTTAATTCTGTGACAGCCCCAACCAAAACTCTCCACCCAAACGCTGCCAAACCTTAGGGGTTTGCTCCAAATGGAGCTTTAGTCCTCCCCCAGAGACACAGTCAGTGGGAAGAGACTGACTCTGATCTGTGTTGAAGCAAAAGGCTTTGTGATCGTCCCTGGTCTCACACCTGCACGCCACAGGGGCCCGGACAGGAGCTGTGGTATGGCCGTGCCCCACGGGCACTCAGTATCCGGGGATTATCCACAGCCCTGGCAGCCACAGCACCCCAACCCCGTGGCAGCCTCAACATCCCCTCCCTCCGCAGAAGCTTTTGGATAAGGACCAGCGGTGTTGGTCCCGGCCCTTTCCTCTCACACACACGTTATATCCCCCCCAGTGGGGATTTCCAGTGAAGGTTTTCCATCCAGCTCTCCCACTATCAGCAAAGAGGGGAAAAATGCCTTTTTTTGGAAGGCATTGTTTGCCTGACCTGCTTTAAACCTCCTCTCTTGGGAGAGATTGGAACAGACTTTGAAACCTATCCTGAAAACACAGAGGAGGCTGCTTTGGGTGGGTTATTCTGCATCAATCCCCATCCATCTCTATTTTGCATGCATTAATTCCCCACCCACACACCCGTTGTTTTAAATGGGACTGTAATAACCAGCTGGGTTTTCCTGAAGGAGTTATTTATCTGCATCTTAAGCCCAGGGGTGGGAGATTCCCATCCATCATGTCCACAGAGCTGCAGAGTGAGTGGCAGTGGTGGTGGGGGGCAGGTTTGGGAAGCGGGTGGAGCGTGTCAGCATTTCTAGGAACAGCATGTCAGTTTGGATGGGGAATGTTGTGCAGCCCAGACTTTCTTCTTTGCTGGGTCCCTGGCAAATCAGCCCCAAAGCCAGAACATTTCGGCAGGCAGTCAGGACATGGGACATCCCCTTGCAAAGGGATTGGTTGATCATGGCATGTTGCAGGTCACCCTCTGGATTTTATCTTAAATCCTGTAATCCCATATAAGGTAGGGTGCAAAGGATTTACCAGCCTGCATGAGACCCTCAGAGTGCCAGGAGGGCAACACGTGCAGTACCTGACACTGAGGGAAGACAATATAATGTTTAGTCCCTCTTGAGTTTTTTACAGATGGTTCAGAAGCCTCACCAAAAAAAAGTCTCTCCTCACCCCAGAAGGCAGTAAAAGTTCAGCAGCTGGTCCTCCTTTCAAGTGACATTACACAGAATACAGGAGCATCTTACAACTGCTAAGGTACAAAATATGAGGATTATCTCTTAGGAGAGAGCAGATGTGCTCCTAGGAGGTGGGTGTGTTGGATGCGGTGCCAGAACAATGTTAACAAATCCCCTGTAAAGCACTCTTAAGTTCCCATCCTGAGCCCAAGAGCTCAGCCCCACAGTCAAGGTGGAGCCCTCAGCGTGAGGGATTGATTGCACCTGTGGAGTTCCTGCAAGTTCCCAGTCCCCACTGGACCTCTTCATTTAATCAGCCCAAAGGATTTCGGAGTTCAGACCACCAGTGTGTGCTGGTTTGAGGCACCTGCTTGTATCCCCAGTAGCAGGGCAGCAGGGTCAGGGTCCATCCCGAGGACCAGGGCCGGAGAGGAGCTGTGTGAGGTGCAGTGGATGCTGGCAGCAAGCTGGCACAGCTCAGCAGTTCCTTACACTGAACTGACTTGAACTCAGGTTTGGGAAAACCCCAGCTACTGTGAGTCCTGCCACGCTGTGTCCTAGCAATTCCCCTTTTACTCTCCGTGACTAAGAAGTCTGTTGCTAAAAATCAAAGATCCTGGAAGCCTGTTCCCTATTAAATTTAATATCCTGAACTTTATAGGTACGTGTCACTCCAGGAGAGACAGAGCTGTGTTTAAAGTACAAGAGTCAGTTCCTTGATGTGGAAATAGCTCTTACTTTACATTTCTCCATGAGGTCCTGGCATGAGTTAGTGCTGCTAAGCCCTGCTGTAATAACATATAAAGGAAAACTTTAACCAAACAGCAAAAAATATGTATTTTATACAGCTAAATGTAAAGTCATCCGTCTAAAAAAACCTGTACAGGTGCTATTTGCAGGTGTCAGGCTATCCGAGGGAAAGTGAATTTTGGTAATCAGCAAACCATGGGCTCCCAGAGCCCCAGCAGCATCTGAAGGCACAAATGTTTGCTATATAAAAAGCAGGAGGTGGGGTTCCTTGGGAGCAGTAAGCGCCTTAGATTGATGCCAAAGCTGGGAAGGAGGCTTGGAGAGGAGCCCAAGCATTCATCGTGGAGGGAGGCACTGCAGGAGACCTGTGATTCCGTGTCAGAATGAGCAAAGGTAAGACCATGGTTGAGCAGAGCCTAAAATGCTGCCACACGTGAGCTGGGCAGGATGAGGTTTATCCTCATCAGGCAGGCAATGAGCCTGACAAAACCCAGCGGCCAGGGCTAGCCTGCAGCAGGCACAGCCTGAAAACACTGGGCACCACGTGCCCACAGCCAAAATCCCTTCCTCAGCACCAGAGCTAGTTGGTTTCCTAAAGGACATCCCCTGATTTGCACAGGAATTCTGGGATGTGGGATGGAGAAGGTGACAACAGCTGTCCCTTCCGGCATGGAAATCCACACGCCTGTGGGTATTTTCCCCTCCCTCTGAAGCCAGAGGAGACTGATAGTGAGGGATTCGCTTTTCCACCACAATGGGAAGAGGAAATCTTGTTCCTGCTTATTCCATCACAGAATCATAGAACACCCTGAGCTGGAAGGGACCTACAAGGATCATCAGTTTCCCAGGCCTGCACAGACACCCCAACAATCCCACCCTGTGCATACCTGGGAGCATTGTCCAAACATTCCTGGAGCTCTGGCAGCCTTGGGGCTGTGATCTCAGATTCTCTGGAGAGCCTGTTCAGTGCCCAGTACCCTCTGGGGGAAGAACCTTTCCCTGATACCCAATCTAACCCTCCTCTGGCACAGCTCCAGCCGTTCCCTCAGGTGTTATCACAAATTGTTTCCTATTTATTCCATCGAGAATATCCCACAGGGCTGCAGATAACCCCACAGGATGCTGAAGAGACAGCTCCACATTACAGGCAGCATCTCATTTCCCTACAACCAGCTTTGGATCTGGCCTCCCTGAGAGAGTTAGGACTAAGTCAATGTTTCTATCATCAACCTCACTTTTGAGGGGCTCATAACTTTCAACATTTGTGCTCTCACAGTGCCAAAACTTGGTGCAGAAACACATGGCCCAGATGCAGTTTTATTTGGTAATAAATAGCTTAAATCTCATAAGCTATTTTTCATTTTGGCTTAAACGTGTAAAATGGGAAAAGAAAAATGTGTGGGATTTTTTTTTCCTACCTTCCAACAATTTTGGAAAAGCAGATTATACTGAGTAATGGCAGGCTTTTTTTTTTTTTTCAGATGCAGACAGCCAACAATACCATTTCTCAAACCTTTTGCCTGTTTTACATTCACTTTTTAACAGGATCAATCGCAGCGCCATCATTGCAAGCCCCAGTGTTCCAGGGGTGTCTTGGATTATTTGATTTTTGTCCTGATGTTCTGGGAGAGTTAAAACAGCAAAATTCCACAAGCCCTTTAACCAATGATGGTAATATTTTGAAGAAGTATTGCCCTTTCAGCTGTGCCTCTGTGACCTCTCATTTCTCCGGAGTTCAGCAATTATTCCATCCTAGCACTCTCTGCCCAGCCCTTGGGTGAGCACTGGTTTTCATCAGCAACCCGCCAGGATTTCAGCACTTTCAGATTTACTCCAAACTCACACTTTGCTCTACCTACTCCAGCTACTTCCCAGTGGCCAAAAGCCAAGGAAATGCCCCAAACCCCCAGCCCGACAACTTGGCTGCCCTTCAAAAGTCCGCCTCAGCTGGAGCAGAGAGAAAAAGTGATTTTGCTCATATGGTCAGCTCCAGTCGGCGGAGGTTCCCCAATGGGACGCTGGGCTACTGTCCAGATGGTGCCGTTGCCGAGTGATTTGTTATCTGCGGGGCTGGGATATTTTTGCAGAAGGCAGTGGGGGGACTCAGGGGATGGGAATGTTGCACTGGTATGGGGAGCTGGGCTGATAAAGGATTAGGGACTTGCAACATGGCCCAAGAGTATTCTGCAGATTTTGTAGAAATCCCAGAATGGTTTGAGTTGGAAGGGACATTTAAAGACCATCTCGTTCCAGCCCCACTGCCATGGACATCTTCCACCAGACCAGGTTGCTCCAAGCCCTGTTCAGCCTGGCCTTGGACGCTTCCAGGAATGGGGCAGCCACAGCTTCTCTGGGAAACCTGTGCCAGTGTCTCACCACCCTCACAGGAAAGAATTTCTTCCTAATATCCCATCTAAATCTCTCTTCTTTTAGTTTAAAACCTTTCCCCCTTGCCCTGTCACTATCTGTCCATGTACAAAGTCCTTCTCCCTCTTTAATATAAGCACCCTTTCGGGTACTGAAAGGCTGCAATGAGGTCTCCCCACAGCCTTTTCTTCTCCATGCTGGACAACCCCTTCCTATGTGTGCAGATCCCCTCAGACCCACATCTCCCTTTGCTGAGAAGGAGGATTGAAGGCAACACTACACGACTGGAAAGGTTCCCCCCCAGACAGCTTCCCACCAAGTTCTCCATCGCAATGCCCAGCTTGCAACCCAACAGCATGGACAGAGCCTCTGCATGCACCCATCCCATGGCTCAGCCTCCCCAGATCCCAGCAGATCCACTGAAGACTTGCCTCCAAGAGAGGCATGGGGAATTTTCTGGCTGGAAGCAAGGCAGGCAGCTCATACTGCAGAGCCCACCCCTTGTCCCAGCAGGACCCAGCCTGCTGTCAGCCCTGCGCGCACGTAGTCTCCAGGAGGAGCAGGATGGTTCACATATGGTATGGATTCACACAGGATCAAGCTGACTCACTGGATGGGGGAGTGGTGAATCGGAAGAAAAACCCCCAAATACACAGGTACGCTTTGGGCCATCTGTCCTCCGAAATACCAGCCATGAGCCACGTTACAAAGCACGTAGGAGGAGAAGCCACTCATGTGAAACGGCTCTGCCAGGCCAAAGCAACCACACCCAAGGAAGAAGCATCAGCCTGCAGCATTTTTTGGGGGAAGTTGTAGGTGGACAAAATGTGGCCCTGCATCCTTACAGCAGCCTAGAGATCTTAGAGTGCCTTCCACTGCCTAAAGGTGCTCCAGGAGAGCTGGAGAGGGACTGTGGATAAGGTATGAAGGGACAGAACAAGGGGGAATGGTTTAAGCTGGAAGAAGGTAGATGTAGGGTAGATATAAGGAAGAAACTCTTGGCTGTGAGGGTGGGCAGGCCCTGGCACAGGTTGCCCAGAGAAGCTGTGGCTGCCCCTGGATCCCTGGCAGTGTCCCAGGCCAGGTTGGACGGGACTTGGAGCAGCCTGGGATAGTGGAAGGTGTCCCTGCCCAAGGCAGGGGGTGGCACTGGATGAGCGTGAAGGTCCCTTCCAATCCAAACCATTCTGGGATTCTATGATCCAAAGCTACCTCCAACCACAGCAAGGCCTTCCCATCCCTCTTTCACATGAGACATAACCCAAATCTCACAGCTGGGTCTTTGGAGGAAACACCAGGCATGCTCCATGGTTGGGCAGCATTTGCTTAACACCAGGCTCATGCCAGGAACGTCTGTGCAAATCCATGCAAGCTGGCTTCAGTCTCTCTGCAGGAAAGACACAGCTGTGGGTCTGCACTCCCTGCGCTTGCCATCTATTAATGCCTTTTATTTTTTATTTTAAAATTAAAGTCAGTCGAGTAATTGAACTCGTCAGAGGAAGCAGACCCAGCCACCTCAAACAGAAAAGCTGTTGCAGAGCCAAAAGACCTATTCATGTGTACATTAAAGACACAGGATCTACCAACAAATCCAGACTGAACCAAGCTGGGTGACAAGGGAGACCCACACGCAAACCACAAACCCCTGGTTTCACAAGGAATGAGCAGGTGAGGAGGAGAGGGACCCTGCCAGCAAAGTCTGCTCTCTGCTTTGAACAAAACATGACTTCCAGCAGTCTGCTCTCCATAAAATCAGATCAGGCAGAGCTAAACTGAGCATCACCGGGTGGAAAACTGGTGTGGGTCCAGCATCCTCTCACCACACCAACCTCTTGGCTGGACACAATGGGCACCTCGTAGGATGGAGAGCACTGGGGAGCTGGGGAAGCTGCTAGGAGAAGAACATTCTTCTCACCACAACACAAGCCAAACCAGCTCATCTCAGTTCACCTTGAGGCAGGGTTGCCAGTGTAATGGCAGATGAGTGTATCTCCCTTTACCATTTCCTTCCAAAAAACTGCCTCCTCCCAGTGTGAGCCCTTCCAGGACCTGAGCTGACCTCCCACTATGATTTTTAGCATTCCTGACAGTGGTTTAGCTGAGCCTGCTCAGACAGAAACATTTTTGCTCTCTCACGTGGATGTTGTTTTTATTACCTTGGAAACCTACATGCTGCCAACCAGCATAACCAGAAGGCACAGCAGGTACAGGGGGGCTACACAACCCTCAGCCCTGCTGGACCAGCAAACACCCTTGCTATATTCCATTAGCAGCACCAGGTTGCCATCATTATCTTGTTTTCCAAAGCCAGCCTTGCTATTGAGAAATAAAATTGACGTTCAGAAAGAATTTGATTCTGAGGGCTGCAGGCAGTGTTCTTAACAGAGACAACAAAATAAGTGGCTTTTTGGTTAAAGGGTGAAGAATAACCTTTAAATTGTTGTTTAAGGGGCTGGTTAAGTGTCCCATAAATACAATGAGTGGCAATGACTGGAACTCATGAGCTGTCACATGGCGGGAGGAAGGTGGGATGCTGTGGCATTTCTTCACCCTGGGCACCAGGCACTTTTTAACTTAACTGATGCATCCATCCACAAATTTTCAGGACTAATCACTACCCACCACCACGAGATATTCCTCTCATGCCAGTGAGTTAATTCACGTTAGCAGAGTTTCTCATGTGGGCTTTTAGTGGGTTTAATAGGTGTGAGGTTCAGCTGCTCCTCAAACTCCTGGTCTTGGCTCTCTGGAGTTCATGGGAGAGCCAGCGAAAGGCACCAGACACTGGACTGAGGGGGAATGAACGGAGTTAGACCATCCACCCATCACAGAGCCAAGGGGTTTGGCAGTTAATTAGAACAATGCTATTAGGAGAAGGTTGGTGGCCTTGGGGAGAAGTCTGCAGCCCTGTTGAGCTCTTTCCACAAGCACCTGACCCCTGGTTAAACTGATGCTCTGACACTGCTTTTCCCAGATGAAACTCCTGCCCAGCACAGCTCCTGCACTGACAACTTTGATGTCAGATGAAGCCTTTAAAAGACCAGATTTTCAAACAAATGCAGGATGCGCTGATCTGCCTAACAGAGAGATGTCCCTTGCTGCCCCAGGAGCCAGGACTGGAGGCTGGCAGACGGACAACACTCCGTTTCACAGCTGCTGATTAAACTGCCATGACAATGCTCGGCACAACGCCAGATTAATTAGCGCTAGCCACATGATCTACAGTCCCTTTTGGCTTTAAAGGAAAAAAAAAATCTAAGGATTTTCCAAACTCATTTTCACACACCTCACCGGCCTGATGCTTTCCCTTGAATTTTCTGTTCCTGAAGTTGTGTCTCTCTTTCACAGGGCCTTGTGCCATTTTTAGATGCTGTGAGCCAGGACGTGTGGCAGGAGGAACTCAGAGCCTGTGTAGCTCTTGGCCTTTCGGAGAGGATGGACTAATCTTTAGCTGATATTTAGCAGAGGCTTGCAGCACCACACGCAACCTCCAGCTTGAAACTGTTGTGACCTTTCAGCTTCATTTGCGAGACCATCTGAAATTTGTTTGATTTCAGTTCCTCTACAGGGCCTTCAAGCAGGCTTTTCATGCCATGGCAAACCACAGCACACACAAATTAGCCACTTCTCTGCTTAAATGGCACGGAGGGAGGGTGGCAAAGTGCAGTGAGAACCAGGGCTGGTGACTGCACCCTGTTTTACAGAGGAGGGGATGGGGATTGGGCAGAGGGCAGAGCTGTCCTGGCCAGCAGAAACAGCGGGTAGTGGATGCAGGGCCAGATTCCCCCCTCTGCATGTCTCCCATGGAAAGATGTCTGTACAAGGGCTGGTTGCTGTCATACTGTTCCCTTCCCACTCCCTCTTGGTGATGCTTTGAGGACAAAGCCACTTTTTCCCCTTCGACCAGCCAAGGTCTCTCACAGGCCTGCAGAGTATTTTCTGTTCATCTCCTCATGTCCAAGGCCAGGTTGGATGAGGCTTTGAGTAAACTGGTCAGGTGGAAGGTGTCCCTGCCCATGGCAGGGGTTGGGACTAGATAAGCTTTAAGTTGCCTTCCAAAATCATTTTATGATTCCATGATTTTCAGATATTACCTTCCCAGGGCTCCCATGACAGTAAGTGTATTACCATTGCTAGTAAGATGAACCAAAAAAGAACGGGGCTGCGTTTCTACCAGTAGCAGCCAAGATACAGAATCACAGCATCACCAGGTTGGAAGAGACCTTCAAGACCACTGAGTCCAACCCATGCCCTAACACCAGCTCAACTAAACCATGGCACTGAGGGCCACATCCAATCTTTTTTTAAACACATCCAGGGATGGTGACTCCACCACCTCCCAGGCAGATGATTCCAGAACTTTATCACTCTTTTAGTAAAAAACTTCTTCCTAACATCCAACCTAAATTTCCCCTGGTGCAGCTTAAGGCTGTGTCCTCTTGTTCTGTCAGTTGCTGCTTGGAAAAAGAGACCAAGCCCCACCTGACTACAACCACCTTTCAGGGAGTTGTAGAAAGTGATAAGGTCACCTCTGAGTCTCCTTTTCTCCAGGCTAAAGAACCCCAGCTCCCTCAGGCGTTCCTCACAGGGTTTGTGTTCCAAGCCCCTCACCAGCCCTGTTGCCCTCCTTTGGACACGTTTGAGCATCTCCACGTCCTTCCTGAACTGAGGGGCCAAGAACTGGACACAGCACTCGAGGTGTGGCCTCACCAGTGCCGAGCACAGGGGAAGAATGTCCTGCTGGCCACACCATTCCTGATACCCCTGTTTTTGCCCTACATGCACTGTTTTTTCCCAACAGCAGGCAATTTTCTGCCCTGCAAGCCACGGACACACTTGACCAGGAGTGGGAAGACACATCCTGGAGGGCACTGGATCAGCCTCAGGGAGGTGGGCAGCACATTTACAGGCTGTAAAATAGCTCAGCATTTATCCATGTATCTCACTCCTGCTTCTTATGGATACATTTCCTTCCCAAAGGACCTATTACAATGTCATGGCCCTCGATTTCAGGAGCCATTTAGGAAATTGTAGTTTGATCTTTTATAGAATCATAGTATTGTTTAGGTTGGAAAAGTCCTCTAATCATCGACTCCAACCATTCCCCCAGCACTGCCAAGCCCACCACTAAGCCATGTCCCTAAGTGCCACATTCAGATGTTTTTTGCACACTTTCAGAGATGGTGACTCGACCACTCCACCACTTCCCTGAGAAGACCTATCAGAGATAAATTGTTTCCTAATATCCAAATAGAATACCAGGAATATTTTATCTGGCATTGTGCCAGCCCAGAGCTTCCTTCCTCCTGGCTCCAGAGAGACACCTTCATCTGTTCCACACTGACGAGCCAAACAGCTGGGATGGCTCATTCTCCAGTTTTATTTTGTTTCTGGCAAGGACCTTATGCTGAGAACTGTCCCCCTGCCTGTCCTGCTGCTCCAAGGGGTAAAAGAGGCTCATGGGGAAAGGGGAACAGCCAACAAACCTGGCTGTGGTCACAGGACAACATATACCGGCTATCTTTGGCACTCACGGGGCAGAAACTTGTCAGTGCTGGGTCCCAGGTGAAGCCCAAAGCCCTGAGCCAAAGGCAGAGCTTTGTGTGTCTTGAAAATCCCACAGGAGGAGAAGAAAACATCCTCCACCCAGATTAGCTTGTGACCCAGAGGCACAGATGTTCTCAGCTGTGGACAACCCCACCAAGGCAGCATCCCAAATCAGTGCCACGTGTATCATGTCCAATGCACCTGCTGCCTGCAGGCCCTGTGGGGCAAGGCCTGCAACCAGGCCCCAGGGATGAGTGACCACATCCACTCTGGGCAATCACGGATTTTCAGCAGGTGACAACCCTGAGGCCAGATGGGGACCACAGGGAGCCAAACTGCTGCAAGGAAGGATGCCATGAGGTGATGGGTGTGTCAGGAGAGATCCCCATGGGTGAGGGCCTTGGGGTGACAGACCCTATGCATCTCAGCGAAGCAAGTAGACCAGGAGGTCTATGATGGTTATGAGGCTGGACATAGAAACACAGAATCATTCAGGTTGGAGAAGCCCTCTGAGATCATGGAGTCCAACCATTCCCCCAGCACTGACAAGGCCACCACTGACCCATGTCCTCAGGTGCCACATCCACACAGCTTTTAAACCCCTGCAGGGATGGGGACTCCAACACTGCCCTGGGCAGCTGTGCCAGGGATGGACAAACCTTTCCATGGAGGAATTTTCTCTGATGTCCACCCTGAGCCTCCCCTGGCCCAGCCTGAGGCCGTTCCCTCTCCTCCTGT
>NW_024581096.1:21089465-21098021 GCF_017639235.1 Corvus kubaryi | reverse complement strand
ATGTCTCTCTTGTCCTGAGGGGCCCAGAGCTGTCCCCAGCACTGGAGGTGCCTCAGCAGTGCCAGCACAGGGGACGGGCCCTGCCCTGGGGCTGTGGCCACACCCTGGCTGGCTCCCAGAGAGCATCTGCTACAAGCACTGAATCCCTACTTCCCAGGAAGTGGCCAGACATCACCCGGCAATGGGAAGTAAGAGAGTAACTCTTCTGTTTTCCTTTGCAGCCTTTGCTTTTGCTTTATTAAATTGACTTTATCTCAACAACTTCTTTTCCATTTCATTTTCTCCCGCCTGTCCTGAGGAGGCAAGTGATGGAGCACCTGGGTGGGCACCTGGTGTCCAGTCAGGGTCACCCCACTGCCCTGGTGAAAAGAAAACTGCGGTTTCTGCAGGAGTTTCCCACTCAGCCCAAGGAGGGCTGAGCAAAACCAGCTCCACAAGTGCTTTGGTGCACAATGGATAACATTTTCTCCCTTCAGGCTCGTGGCGATCTGCCTGTAGCCCCTTGATCTCAAAGGAGGCTCTGCACAGAGGAGCAGGAGAGAGTTTGGGGCTGCCAATGGGCTTTGCAGGTTGCCAGCAGGGGAGGGGACCTTTTTCCTACAGGGTTGCATGCCATGAGGCATGCATTATTAAACAGTAACAACTTTGTAACAACCCCAAGCCCGCTAATGTCCTGCTATCTCTGTGCAGGAAGCCTCCTCGTTCCTTATGTCAGCCCCAGGAGATTTGTGGGATATCACAAATAACAGCTGGTCAAGATAAGGTCTCTCCCAACAGGCTGCTTGCTCCCAGCATCTTGTAAAGCCTCATCCTGACAGACCTGAATGGACCAGCGCCTGGAGCTGCTACATCTCCTCTGTTTTCAGTCCAATCTTGCTCTTTTCTAGATGTTTTGAGCAAATATTGTGAGGTTTCTCCATTTTCATGCCTTAGACACCCATCTCCAAACCCTCCCAATCACCCTCACCTACCATCAGGGGAGCACAGCGACCAAAGGCACTCAGTTTTGGCAAAGCAAAACTTAATCCACTCCCTGTCCCTTCCAGCTCCTAGCACGGAGGGAATCTCTTAATTTCAATTAGGAAAACCCCACCAAGGAGCAGGGGAGTTGTCAGGGTCCCCCCCCCCAGTGGTAACACGAAACCAGGCGCGCCAGCAAACAAGATGTTTATAGCCCAGTGATTCATAATACTGCAGAGTTTGCAGGAAACACAGCACCATTCATGGTTAAGAAATTCTCTTGTTTTCTGCTAAATATATAAAATAATCACTCATCCCCTGAGCAGCAGATGCAATTACACCTAGTATTAGCCTCGTATGCCAACCACTAAAATTCTGGTGCAGCATGAAGCTGTTTCCCAAGGCTTTAGAAGTCCCTTAATCTGCCTTTTGACGTCAAATGACAAATTTCTTGCCTGGGATCATTAACGGGATGACTAATGAAAGCTGATAAGTGAATTTATAAATGAAATTAAAGATATTAATATTATAGGCCAGGCTACAAGAAAGAGAAATGTGGATCTAGCAAACCACAACAAGAAGCGTGGTAATCTGCATGAGATTTACAGCTCCTTTCCTGACAGGCAAATGAGTGGTATTTTCTGCCTGGAGGTTGTGGAAGCTGCCAGGCTTGATGGACACTTCTCCTGAAGCATCACCACCCCCATTACCTTCAGACGCTGACTGAGATTTAAAAAGCTCCTGCTCAAGTTTAACTGCAAATGCCAAACCAGGGATTAACACACCCCAATAGTCTTTCAAAGATAACTGCACCACCAAACCCTCCTGCAAACAAAATACCTTTACACTGTGGCCAGTTTGATGCCAACTTCTTCTTTTTTTTTTTTTGTCTTTTAAGAAAAAAACACACTTCAAACTAGATTCTCATCTTATTCACTCCAGTATAAATGCCAAGCAACTCTTTTAAAAGCTGAGGACTTATTTTTTTGGGCTTATGCACGTACAAACAAGTTCAGACCTTCCCAAATGGGTGTCCAACCCCACATCCAGGCAGTTTCATCAGGAACCCACAGCTCCTTTCTGACTCCAGCTGCTCCTCACTGAGGTTTGGGGCTCTCAGGAGAGACTATTTAAGTCTCAGCTCCCACTAGCTGATGATGGCCAGCCCTAAATGGACCAAACAACCTCCACTGCCCCAAGGCGCACAGGCAAATACAGACACCTCCTCTGATACTAAAAAGAAAAAAAAAAAACAAAAAAAGAGAAAGCTTCCTTTTGTCTGTCGATGCCCAGTTTTCTAGCAGAGACAGCACAGAAACTGGCTAGTTGGGCAAGTGGTCATGAGTGGTGCCTCTTCATGCACCCACAGCCTCCAAAAAACCCAAGATCCTGTGGAAGAGATCAGTGCCTTGATCTAGCAGTGTGACTGAAGGAAGAGTCAGATGCCACCAGGAGAATGAGGAATCCCAGAGACACACAGGAAGCACAGCTGGGGAGAGCACATTTGCTGCGGGGATGTTTCCCAGTCCCATCCTTCACTGGAAGAACCCAGGGTGGGGAGCAGCTGCAGCAAGACAGATGCCCCAGGGATGGTTTTTCTGAATGCCTTTTAGAGACCCCTCCCAGCCTGGAGAAAACGACAAGAGAATGTTTTCACAGCAGTTCTTAGCTCCAGAGCTGGACATATGGTTTGGTGGGCTGTCCAGTCCCATCAGTCCTGCTCAAAAAAGTCCCAGAAGGTGCCCGTGCCTGGTCTTCTTCTTGTTTAGGGACACACCTGCTCCTTGGACCATTTGGGAAAGGACACGTAGGGGTGGTGCACAGTAACAGCTCCACAGCACCACTTGAGGCTTCCAGAGGGAGGAAAAAAGAGGAAAACCAGCACCAGCCCATGGCTCTGAGTGAACTGAGGGTCACCCACACCTTGAGGTGTCACCTCCAGGCAGGGCAGCCACTGGGAGCAACTGGGACCACAGGGATGTGGTGAGAGACACAGAGACACCTGGATCCTTCCCCCAGCTACTGAAACCCTCACCCAAACATTTCCCCACAGGCATGTCCTCACTTCACAGGCTCCGAGCCCACAGGGCTGCCCCTTACTATCTCCAAAACCTGCACCTTTGCTGCTCCCAGCCCTTCTTTGCTCCTGACCCCACTGGGTGTAGTCCCTCAAACCAGAAGCTTTAGTGATATTCATTAAAGAGCCACAAGCCACACACACAGAGCTTTCCTGCAGGCACATTCTGCAGCCTTTAAAGGGAGGGAGAGAAAACAACAGAGGTTAAGGACACTTACCAAGAGGGATCCACGACAGCATGGGCCAACCAGCCCAATCCAGCTGGGGCTGGGAAATGCAAAGGACCATCAGGCAGGAAAATGTGTGAGAAAAGGTCCTGGGAGACTGCAAAACTGAGCAGAGGAGGAGCAGAAAGGGTTAAGAAAAGGTGGAGAGGAGGCATGGAGAAGACAAGGTTTCCCTCCATCCTGGCTGCTGCTGAGCTCTCCAGCACACGAACCCAGTCCCTGCCATCACCAGGACCTGTTGCAAGAGGCTGAGGAGTGATTGCATTTTTTTTTATTATTATTTTAGAGGGAGAATTTAACCTTTCTCAAAAGACACAGCTTTCTCACTGAGAAGGTTTGTGGATCTCCCATGGGGTCCTGTGCAGAGCTGCTTGGGAAGCCACAACCCCTTTGCCAACCCCAACTGCAGAGCAACCCATTCCATCTATCCAAACTCAACCAAAAAAGGGAGAAAATTACAATTTTCCCCACTTGGCGTTGTCCCCACTCTCACTGCTTCCCTGCAGGTCCCTGCCCTGGCCCCACTGCAGCCCTGCATCCTCCTTTTGCTTCCCAAACCCCCACATCAGCTGAAACACCTGCTGAGTGCTGACTTGCGAGTTTTGAGGACCAAGTTTGCCATAAGCAGCAGCTTGAAGCTCAACATTATGTACAACCCCTTTAGAGAAAAGCCTGGTGCTATCACCCAGCTCCAGGAGCTGCAGGGTTATGCAGGAACACCCAAGTACCATGAGATGCCCAAGAGTCACAGGATTTGGAAATGCCATCACACCTCTTCCAATTGCCAAAGCAATTCTGTTCCTGGGGGTTACGAATATTGAAGGCAATTTAACATAGGAGAAGACCTTTTGCAAATCTCCCCTTGGATTTCTCACTCATTAATTTAATGCCTCCCAAAACGAGCACTCCCAGGTTAAGGGTGGGAAATGCTTTTCTCTGCTGACCTGCTGCAGTGCCTGTTCCTTTTTGAACACTCTAGAGATAAGAACCTCTCCGTTGAGACACGAGGCGGCCCCAGTGCATGGCTTGGGGTTAAACCAGCATGTAAAGGGGCAGAAGTGGATGTCCATGTCCGTGCTACCCCCAAAAGAGCTGTACTCCCCTCTCCTTCCACCCCTACACCTCCAGTCGTGGCCACCATCCTCCCTCTGGTCAGTGGAGAGGGATGAGACAGTCCTGGATGTTCCACGTGCTCCCTGAGGTACCTTGGGGAGGGGGTTTCTCCTACAGCTTTTGGGGAAGCACCTGCCCCATCCATGCTCCATCCTCCCCTTTCAGCTAAAAAGGAGCTGCCTGGGTCATGAGCAGGGTTTGAAACAACAAAATGAAACTCAAGACTTACTCTAGGACAGTCCTTCCAGAAGGGTCACGGAGGAGGACTTGGGGCGACTCTGCGAGGACACCGAGGGCACCCCAAGCAAAGCTGGGCCGTGTCCCCACCATGTCCTCAGCGCTCCGTTCCCCTCCACCAGAGCAGCTCCAGGGTTTTGTGGCAGACACACCCCAGCTTTTTCCCCGAGCTTCACAGCTTCTGCTGCTGCCTCTCTCGCGCACCAACTCACCGGTTCTTAAATAACACACTTCCATAGGGCCAGATCCGCACTCAGCAAGGTAAATCCAGATCAGCTTTCTTTAGACTTTGCTGGTAATTCCAAGCATGAGCAAAACGTGACCACTACTCATTCGTCTTTCTCTTAGAAAGGATGGAAGCTGTGCCACCAGCCCAAACCCCATGTGAGAGACCCATCAGCCCAGCTCCCTCTTGCCATCATTAAACGCACACAGATGGGTGTGAGACCTTTACACAGCCCTTACATAAACGAACCTCTGAGCCCGTTTTGTCTGTGCTTGGGATTATCCTTCTCCCTGTTACTGAGAGGAGTTATTTAAGGGAGACCAGGGATACAGGTTGGTGCTGGAGAGATGTCCAGGCTTTACAGAAATCACTGCATGTGCCTCCACACCCACAGCAGCACCACCAGCACGTGATCCGCCTTGGATTTCCTCAGCCTGAGACGCTAAAACAAAAAAAAAAAAAAAACACCAACCAAAAAACCAACAACAACAACAAAAAAAACCAACACAAAACCAAAAAAAAAAAAATCATTTTCTTTGTACCAGGTGGCTTTTTCAAGACTCAAGCGTGGCTTTTCCAGAGTGTCAAAGGAATTAAGTCATTAAAATGTGGATGAGTTTGATGGATTATGAGCTATGAAAGCCTAGTGGTTACTGAGTAATAAGGCTGGGAGGTGGAGGAGGGAGGATGTTTCCTCTCGTAAGGATGTGTTTCTAACAAGACAGGTCAAAAATATGATGCGGATGATAAATTGCTTTAAAAGTTGCCATTAACCCAGCAGTTTTCTGCATTATTAGATTACCAAGGCATCCTCGGAGTGGGTTGACTCTGCCCTGTACCAGGGCTAATTTGCAGACTGAGACCTGGGGGGGGTTATTACGCTCACTGCAGTGAATCCCCGCTCCCAACAAAGGGGCAGCTGCCGGCAGGTGTCCGTGGAGGGGATGGATTTATCTGTGTCGGGATTTGGGGTGGGGGAGAGAAGAAGGGTTTGTTTTTTTTTTTTCCCACGCCATAACCCGAATCTCATTGTCTCACGTGGCGTGGGGTTGGGGGGGGGGGATGAGCGGGGGGAGCTCGGAAGAAGCCAGGGCAACAAAACCAAAACAAAAAAAAAGGAGGGAGGCAGGGAGGAGAAAATAATAATAATAATTAAAAAAAATCACATTGGAAAATGATCAGCCCCAACAGGCATGCATGTCTCCCTTCATGCAAGCGAGAAGCACAGCCTCCCTCCTCGGGATGTGTACGGGGACATGTGTCAGGCACGGAGGAGCTCAGCGCTGGCCCAGGGCGAGGATGGAGCGAGAACAAAGGGCCACGGCATACACTACATCCAGGGGGGAGCAGGGGGGCACCCCGCTGGTGCTCATACAGAGGGGGACAGGATGGCCAAACAGTCACCGAGGTACACGGAAAAGGAAATATGGAGAAGGAAATCATAAATAAATGTTCATAGAGAAAACCGACCAAACTCAGGATAGAGCTAGGAGAGAGGTGGAAAGGCACAGCCTTGCGAAATGATGCGTCTCTGGGAGGGATGCTGGGGTAAAGGCAGGGCGGTCTGCAGGAGCCTCTGGCTTTTGTTTTGTTTGCCAGCGGCTCCTCGTGAAATTTTAGCGGGTGGGAACCACCGACCTGCTGAATTTGTCTTCCTCTCATTAAAGACCAATCACCAATCCTGCGTCTCCCGCCCGCTTCTGTGGAAATGTAATTAAAGACAAGATGCTCCCCCCGCCTCCCCTCCCAGCCCCATCTCCTGGCTTTGGGAGCCCTGACTTCCCTCAGTTCCTCGTGGCATCCAAGCCAAAACGGGGATGTTTTAGAGGACCATTTTGCAGACCTGGGAGAGGAGGTCTGCTGCAGGCACAAGGAGAGGTGACCACTATTATCATCGCTTTGCAGCCGCAGCAAAGCTGCTTGCTGCCCGCAATTCATCCATACCTCCATGCTTCCAATATTTTAAGGCTCCCCATGACTTTCTCCCCACCCCATAGTTTGCCTTTTCTTTTAAAATTTTTTAAAATTTATTTATTTATTTTGACCAAATCGAGTTTTATTCAGAAGATGGTGGGCCTGGAGGCTGCGAGCAGGAAAAATGTAGTTACAACATTAGCAGCTGGGACGTTTTTACGAGCCCTGCCTTGCAGGGGTCTAGTGGAGATATTTATAGCGTGCCAGTCGCCGCGGGACCGAGGCACGGCAACTTCTCGCCTGGCAGATGGTGGGCAGGGCGCTCGCAGGGATGTATATGTTTAAATATACAGCTTAAAGATTAGAGGGGGGATTTTTTTTTTTTTTTTTTTTTAAATACAGGTTGGTTTGCCTCTCGTTAATCAGGAGTTTCGAAAAATAAACAATTCCCCCCATCCATCCCGAGGTAAGGAACATGTAATGTTGTAACTAGAATGAATAAGCAGCAGACCCTTCACCAATTTTTTTTTTTTTTGATTAATAATGAGGGATTGGATTTGTACACCTTTTTTTTTTTTTTGGCTATTCTGCAGTAAAACCGGAATTCTGCATCGGCACAACAGCAATACGGACTGTGCGCTGGGGAGCATGTACACACAGACTAATACTGAGGGTAGAGATGGCATAGGAGGTGGGGGGAAAAAAAATGTATTTAAAAGCCCCCATATCTGCTCTACAAGGGAGAAAAAATCCACTCACTCAAACCTTACGATGAGGGGAAAGCAAGGAAAAAATCTAAACAGCAGGATACGACAATAAATGGGAAAACAGCAATAGAAAAAGCACACTAGGTTAATATAGGAAAACTAGTTTCTTTATTGAGAGATCGTATATTAGTATTAGTGGAATCGTGTGTAACAATGTCATCATGCACACAATACAAAAAGGCAAGGCCCACCATGCTATGGAAGGGCAACAGAACAAAAGCAGCGTACACTGAGCAGATGTATAGGCTACAGCACATTACATTTCAGCAGGGTATGTCTCTACAGAGAGATTTACATCAGAAACTAGGTAATGTAAAAAAATACAGACCATGCTTTAGTTTTAGTACAAGAAAAAAGGTGGAGATACACAACCAAAGGATATTCGGTACAGAAAAAATTACCCACAAAATAAGAACAGGAAGTAATTTAGCACAGCAGAAAAAAATGTTATCCCTGTTTAATGGAAAACCATTTTGCCAGTCGTCTCTTTCGGCAGCCCAGTTTTTTGGGGGGTGCTAGGCGGGTTGGGGGTGCGCCGGCGGGACGGGACACTTGTGGCTGCAAGGAGGGACGGGGCCGGGGGCGATGCCCGCGGGGACAGCGGTGTCACCGCGGGGACAGGGATGCTGCACCCCCCGCCAGCGGCTGGCGGGGGTACCTCAGCAGCTGCTTGACCACACACATCCCGCTCCCCAACTCTCTGCCAGCCCGATTTTCGGAATCGCGGCCAATCGCTGCGCTTCCCCTCCCCAAATTTAATGTTTTTCGGAAGGTTTTCAGCAGGGAGGTGGGACCAGCTGATCCCACCGCGGTCCCTTTCCAGTCTCAGCCGCCCCGTGATTGTGGGGTCTGGCCGCAATTTGGGGGCGTTTGCCCCCACCCCAAAGAGACTCTGCGACGACGACCACAGCAAAACGAATCCACTTAACAGGAATTTACAGTGCAAATGTAACTCAGCTACTACACAGGATGGAGGTACAAAAATGGCTGTTATCGGCTACAGCTACGCTGGGATGGCCTGGTGGCTACGGCGGG